>NC_133154.1:3938366-4198366 GCF_048418815.1 Hemitrygon akajei
ATCAATATGGGTGATGCCGACAGGCTCAATAAACTGGTTAGAAAGCCTGGCTCTATTATAGAAGTCAAACCGGGCACGCAAGGGACCCTGCAGAAAACCCTGGCAATTCTGGACAATGTTTCTCACTCTCTGCGTGCCACCTTGGCTGAACAGAGGAGCATTTTTAGTAATAGTCTGAGACAACTGCTATATGAGCTCATTCTTACCCTCAGTCATCAGGCTCTATAATGAGTCAAGCCACAGCTGGGAAGTGATGGCCCCTTCCTGTTTGAAGTAACTTATTCTTTTTATTCTTTCTTACTTCTCTTTTAATGTTTATAAATTTGTATATCTGCACTGTGCACGTTATTGACGCTTTGCTGCACGCTTGAGTGCTCGGTGGGGGGTGCTGATGCTTTCTTGCTGGGGGGGTGGAAGGGGATCGTTGCTGCTGGTTACGCGTGGGAGGGGAGCTGAGGGTCTTTGGGGTTATATATAACTCTCTTTGGGGCACTCCTCTTTTCATGGATGCTTGCGAAGAAAAAGAATTTCAGGATGTATATTGTATACATTTCTCAGACATTAAATGTACCTTTGAACTTGTAATACTACTGTGACACTGTAATTTCCTGTGGGATCAATCTAGCCAATTACTCAATGTGTAGTGACTTTGGGATGATACCAGTTGTAGATTTTACCATTGGGACCGTAGTCTTTCAATTTCCTCTTTTAACTCAGCATATTTCTGGTGTTTTTCACTCAGTGATTTCTCTGTGTTTGGAATGGCGATATCTGTTAAGAAAGTTGTTCTTGCTGGTTTATCCTGGATTATGATATCCGGATGGTTATTATGGATTGTCCTGTCTGTAATAAAGGATTGGTCATAATATAATTTGTGGGACTCTGATTATAAAACTGGATCAGGCTTGTATTTATAGTAGGTTACGGAGTCTTCTATGAGCTTGTGTTTAACCAAGATTTTGGTGAATGAAGTTTGCCACTTGATTGTGCCTGTGTAAGTAATCAGATTGAGTTAAACTGCCACAGGATCCTGTACTGTGCTGAACTGTTTCCAGTTTCTCTTGGCATTTTCTGCATTTATCGTCCTGAATTTGTTGGTCTTTTATTATGAATCTTTGATTTATTAATTTTTTGTGTGTGAGAGTGTGTGTGTCACCCGGTCTTGTTTTGCCACAAGGATCCCTTCAGTTTCTGGGAAGAGGTTTCCATCTATGAGTCAGGCGTCTGACACCTTCTTGTCAACATCTAGTCTGCTCAGATTGTGGGGATGTCTTCCACAGAGAGTCCTGTTCTTCTAATGGACTTTTCCTTCAATACTGATAATTACTTCATTTCTCTGGGGCGTGCTCTCATTTGAGTTTAGTGGCATGTACTTATCAGAATTGAATGGCTCGCGTGGTGTGCTGACTCCTGTTTTCACTGATGAAACTATATCCTTAGAAGTTTTATCTGACTGTTGTGTAAATTTTTAATGTCTGTTGTTCCTCTTCCCCTTTCTGTCCTAGGTACTGTTAAATGTGGTTGAGTGCACATAATGTTTTCTGAAATTTGTCATTTCAGTTTGTTGTAAATTTCCCAGATTGGTTTTGGACTGAGATATTATGCCAAATTGTTGTTATTCTGGATTCTTCTCTCCTTTCCAGTGCTGGCCTGAAATATTGACTGTTTATTCCCCTCCATAGATGCTCTCTGACTTGCTGTGGTCTTCAATAGGTAAAGTCCCCAGGTCAATCACTGTGGACGTGAAGCCACATAGAACATTACAGCACACTACAGGCCATTCGGCCCACATTGTTGTGCCAACCTTTTAGCCTTCTCTAAGATCAATCTAACCCTTCTCTGCTCCATAACCCTCCATTTTTTTCTAGCATCCATGTGCCCTAACTAAGAGTTTCTTAAATATCCCTCTGGTATCTGCCTCTACCACTGTTCCTCTTTAGAGAAGACCGAGCATAGATTCTGTCCTGTGAGTGTGTACTAGTTCTCCACAGGGGAACCCCATTAGTCCTCTTCTCCACTCTAGTTCGCCGTGACCCTGTAACTTATTCTTTCTCTCAAGGGCCCATCAACTGTCTTTCTGGTTCTGCTGCTGCTACAAAGTTCAAAGTACATTTGTTATCAAGGTATGTATACATTATACACCCTGGAGATTCGTCTCCTTACAGGCAGCCACGAAACAAAGCAAGCCGAAAAGAACCCATTAAAGAAAGACCATCGAACACCGGAGAGGGAGAGAGAAGACACGGACATAAAGCCGGGCATCACTGCGGCCGGCACTGCATTTCAGCATGAGCTGAGTAAATGGCACGGATCAGTGAGCAGGACTGGCCCTCGCCTTGCCTCTGGTCCCAACACCCTGGCCTTTTAAATCTGGCCCAGCATCGGGTCGTTCCACGCTCTCAGACCATTCTGGGGCCTGGACCCCACCACTACGATTTGGCCCACATTCAAACTTTCCAATTCAGCCCAGTGCTTAAATTGATCAGACCTCAGGACCTTCCTCATTTTTCAGGGGTGCCCCAACTCTGCTTTCCACAATCAGTCCTTCCCGCTTCCTCTGGCACTGCTCATCTCAGCTTCCGACAACAGGACCTTCCCTGAGCGTCCACCATCGCTTGTTTTGGCTTCTCATAACCAGGCCCTCCCTGCGCCTCCGCCATCGCTCATCTCCGCTTGCTATGACCATGTCTCCACTTGCCTCAGACACCCTTTGCTCGCCTCTCCATTGTTCGCGTCAATCGTTATTAATAAGGATCTTTGGCCTGTGAGTGGAGAGCATCAGTGACCGAAGGTGATATCCAGTAAGAGTGTATCCAAGGAAAGGTTTGGGGAGGACAGAATTGAACCGGAACATTACAGACATGAGGTACTGCAGGTGCCGGGAATCTAGAGCAGCACACTCTATGTGCTGGAGGAGCTCAGCAGGTCGGGCAGCTTCTACGGATGGGAGTGAACAGTCACCATTTCAAGCCAACGCCCTTCATCTGAATATTATCACCTGCTTTGGGCTGGAGCAGGTTTAATGAAAGCAAGTTGCTTCCAACCATTGGTGGTTGAAGAGTAAGTAACCATGGAAACAAGACAGAGAAGAGATTAGGGTAGAGACCAGGGAAATTTCTACACATAAGGCAGTACCATTGGTGGTTGAAGTGTAAGACTGGACAGTGTTCCAGATTGGACTGAAGGTGGGGGGGGGGGTAACAGAGGTTGGAGCAGCAGGATTTGGGAAGAAGACGGAATTATTTCATCATGTCTGCACTCCCCAGAACCAGAACCAGATTTATTCTCACTGCCAAATGTCGTTAAATTTTGTTGCTTCGCGGCAGCAGAGCAGGCACCTAATTATAAGTGTAGGCATTGAGGGTTATAAATGAAACAGCGGCAGCTCTTCTTTCCTTGTTAGGGGGAGGGAGAGGGAGGGGAGGGAGGGAGAGGGAGAGGGAGGGGGGGGAGAGAGGGAGAGGGAGAGAGGGAGAGAGACAGACTGCGGCATGTCGAATACCGGGTGAACGAGTCATCTTTGGGGCACTGCAACTCTGCGTCTTTATTGATGCTTTGCTGTATGCTTGGATGCTCGGTGGGGGGTGCTGATGCTTTTTTTTTAACTGGTGGGGGTTTGGGGGAGGGTTGCTGCTGCTTGTATGTGGGGGGGAGCTGGGAGGGCTTTGGGGTTCTAACATTTAACTGTCATTCATTCTTTGGGGCACTCCTCTGTTCTCGTGGATGTTTGCAAAGAAAAAGAATTTTGGGATGTATATTGTATACATTTCTCTGACATTAAAAGCAACTATTGAAGTTACAATAGACAATAACTGCAGGAGTAGGCCATTTGGCCCTTCAAACCAGCACCACCATTCAATGTGATCATGGCTGATCATCCACAGTCAGTACCCCGTTCCTGCCCTCTCCCCATATCCCTTGACTCCACTATCTTTAAGAGCTCTATCTAACTCTTTCTTGAAAGCATCCAGAGAATTGGCGTCCACTGCCTTCTGAGGCAGAGCATTCCACATATCCACAACTCTCTGGGTGAAAAGGTTTTTCCTGAACTCTGTTCTAAATGGCCTACCCCTTATTCTTAAACTGTGGCCTTTAGTTCTGGACTCCCCCAACATCAAGAACATGTTTCCTGCCTCTAATGTGTCCAATCCCTTAATCTTATATGTTTCAATCAGATCCCCTCTCATCCTTCTAAATTCCAGTGTATACAAGCCCAGTCACTCCAATCTTTCAACATATGACAGTCCTGCCATCCCGGGAATTAACCTCATGACCCTACGCTGCACTCCCTCAATAGCAAGAATGCCCTTCCTCACATTTGGAGTCCAAAACTGAACACAATACTCCAGGTGTGGTCTCACCAGGGCCCTGTACAACTGCAGAAGGACCTCTTTGCTCCTATACTCAACTCCCCTTGTTATGAAGGCCAACACACCATTAGCTTTCTTCACTGCCTGCTGTACCTGCATGCTTACTTTCAGTGACTGATGAACAAGGACACACACATAGATCTTATACTTTCCTTTTTCCTAACTTGACCATAAGAAACATTTTTTTAAAATAATACAACTAGAGAGCAAATTAGTCTGGTAGTGTTCATGGGTTTATTGTTCATTCAGATATCTGATGGCGGGAGGGAAGAACGTTGAGTGTGTGCCTTCCGTTTCCTTTACCTGCTCCCTGATGGCAGTAATGAGAAAGGGGCACGTGCCAGATGGCGAGGGTACGCCTGCTTGAGCCCCCACCTCCTGAAGATGTTCTTGATGCTGGGGAGGCTAATACCCGTGATGGAGCTGGCTGCGTTGACACCTCTTTGCAGCTTTTCCCGATCCTGTGCAATGGCCCCTCCGTGCGAGATGGTGATGTAGCGAGTCAGAATGCTCTCCGGGCTCCACTGTGGAGTCTCTGGTGACGTGCCCGATCTGCTCAAGCTCCTGATGAAACCCAGCCACTACCATGCCTTCTGTGGATGTAGTGGCCTGCAAGCCCTGCCACAGCTGGTCTGATTCCACCCCTGATTTTACTCAGACCGCCCCCGGCCCTTCCACAGCTGGTCTGATTCCACCCCTGATTTTACTCAGACCGCCCCCGGCCCTGCCACAGCTGGTCTGATTCCACCCCTGATTTTACTCAGACCACCCCCGGCCCTTCCACAGCTGGTCTGATTCCACCCCTGATTTTACTCAGACCGCCCCCGGCCCTTCCACAGCTGGTCTGATTCCACCCCTGATTTTACTCAGACCGCCCCCGCCCCTTCCAGCACATCGATTACCAAGCAACTTCTGAGTTCTGCTTTAGCATTTCTCTGCCTTTCTGTCACATATCATGCAATAATAAATAAAACTCTTAACTGGAAAAATAAGATCTAAAGTAACTTCTGATTTCTGTAATTAAAAAAAGCTTGTGGCAGAGAAGTGGAAAAGTTTTCTTCTTCGTATTCTCTGAATATGAAAACTCTTGGGTAAAAAGAGAGCCTCTTCTGGATTTTGTGTTAATTTTAAAATGAAACCTACTGGGCTAACGGATGAGTTAGTGGTGGGAGGATCTTGTGATGCTGATGATTGTTTATTCACACTGCCAACTCCTATTTTCCATGACATTTAACTTTTTAACCATAGAAAGGACACTGCATCCTCAAGAAGTCCAACTGGAGCCTACTTGTAGGCTGGAGTTAAAAGGGGCTTCACTTGCCCTGCCTTTGTAGTGAACACCACCTTCCTCTACAAACCACAAGAACAGAATTCCCATCAAGTCTGCTTTACTATTCTATCCTGGCTCAACTCCTTCTCTTGCTTTCTCCTTGTAGGGTTTCTGATCGTACAGATCCACTGGGAGGTGGCAGTTTGCTGTTGTGTCTTAAATCCACTGGCAGTCGATCTTAGTCGGCAGGTTGTGACACCTCAGTCTGTTTACATTTTGCCCTAGCATGATGGGGCGAAACAGGTATCACAAGTAGGCACAGCAAAAATCTTTATAGCCCATAAGATATAGGAGCATAATTAGGCCATTCAGCCCATCAAGTCTGTTCCACTGTTCAATCATGGCAAATTTATTATCCCTCTCAACCCCATTCCCCTGGCTTCTCCCCATAACCTTTAGTACCCTGACTAATCTAGAACCTATCAACTTCTGCTTTAAATACACCCAATGGCCTCCACAGCTGTATGTGGCAATAAATTCCACAGATTCACCACCCTCTTGGCCTAAGAAATTCCCCCTCATCTCTGTTCTAAAAGAATATCTCCTTATTCTGAGACTGTGCTCTCTGGTCCTGGACTTCCCCACGAGAGGAAACATCTTCTCCACATCCACTCTATCCAGATCTTTCAATATTCAATAGGTTTCAATGAGATCTCCCTTCATTTTTCTAAACTCCAGTGAGTACAGGCCCAGCATACTTTAATCCTTTCACTCCCAGGATCGTTTTTGTGAAACTTCTCTGGTCCCTCTCTAAACCCTCTCCCTCACACTCCAATTGACAAGGTTGATTATGAGTAACACACTGCGGCTGTGCATCAATTTTGTTGACTGAGGTTGTACGGGAGACCGGCAGTTGCCCAGGCTTCAAGTCTCCCCTCTCCACTCCACCGATGTCCGAGGGAAGGGCACTAGGCCAATACAGCTTGGCACCGTTGTCATCGCAGAGCGATGTGTGGTTAAGTGCCTTGCTCAAGGACACAACAATGTGTCCCCCCCCCTCAAGCAATGTGAGGGGGGATGAAGTATGAAGCTGGGAGGTGATTGGTGGAAGAGATAAAGGATCGGAGGAAAAGGAATCTGGTAGAGGAAGGGCAGTGAATCATGGGAGAAAGAGAAGGAAGAGTCACTCCAGAAGGTAGGTAAGGAGAAGGGGGGGGGGGAAGAGGGGAGCCAGATTGGGAAAAAGGGAGTAAGGGGAAGGGGGATAAATTACCAGAAGATAGATAAAGTGATATTTATGCCATCAGGTTAGAAGCTACCTGGACAGAATATGAGGAGTTGCTTCTCCAACCCAAGAGATGTCTCATTATGGTCACAAAGGAGGCCATGGATCAACCTGTTGGAATTGGAATGGGGAGTGGAATGAAGCTGGTTGGCCACCAGGAAATCCCACCTTTAGTGACAGACGGAACAAGGGTGCTTGATGAAGCCATATGATTGTGAATTTCAGGTCTAGATCTTTATCAAGTAAAGGTATTGAATGACAGATCAGGCTTAAGAGCAAAATAGCTGAAATTTCTTTGAAGTATACAGGATCTAGTGATTTCCCAGTGTATATGATGAATAAACTCTTGGGTTTCCGGCAGTTCAGGTATTGATTATAATCGACATTTTGATGACAAACTCTGACATTTTCTTCGAGGATGATGCCTGGCATGTCTAGTCCGGTGGTATTTATACCCCTGTAATACCCCTATACTCCTTCTGTCTTGTTATTCCTCACCCAATCAGATTTCCGTTGTCCCATTTGCTTACAATGGAATTCCAATTCTTACTTGGAGTGAGACTGTTGTCTTGTTAAAATTCTTTTCCCTCTAGTTTTATTTGAATGGCTTCCTTTATCAGGCGGTCCCAAAAGCCGGTGGTGTGACGCAGTAGTTCTGTGCTGTCGAGGTCAATCCTGTGGCCATTGCGATTTCTCGGGGTTACACAAACAGACAAATCTCCTGTGTTCCTTGATGCAGGTTTCCACCGTGTTCCCCCATCTGGCCGATGTACACCGCTCCGCATTCACAGGGAATCCCAAGTCCAGTCCACCCAAGCCCCAGGAAATGTCACAGCTTCCGCGGGCAGAAATGACCTGGGACTGGACTGCAGTGGCGCCCGGCCATTCTCCAGAGACCAGTGATGAGAGAAAGGATGGGTCCTACTTCTGGCCCAGAGGAGAAGGCCACAGAATCTTTGAATCAAGGATTTAAAGTACATTTATTATCAAAATATGTACGCAGTATAAAACCCTGAGACGCGTCTTCCCACAGACAGCCATGAAACAATGAAACCATGGGACCTGTTCAAAGAAAGCATTGTACATCCAATGTGAAAAAAAGTGAACAAATTGTGCAAATGGCAAAAAAAACGAGTGAAAAAACACACAGAATTTACAACATCGAGCCACAGAATCCTTGAAATAGTCTGGGAGTGTTCAGTTGTTTTCAGTTCAGTTGAGTTCAATTTAGCATTGTGTCATTTGTATGTATATAAAATCTGAAAGGAATGTATAATATATACACTGTAAAGATATATGATCAGTCTATAGATACAGTACTGTTCAAGTAACTTAGGCACCCTAGCTCTGTGTGAGTGCGAGTGAGACCTTTGCACAGTTCAGTTTAATCTATCTTCTGCATATGTTGTGTTTTTTTTTATTATTGTGCTGTTTATCATTTTTTTGTGCTGCATCGGGCCTGGAGTAACAATAATTTCGATCTCCTTTACACGTGTGTGCTGGAAACGACATTAAACAGTGTTAGTTGTGAAGGAACAAGGAGGCAGTTTTACAGCTGTGAAGCCACATCTTATCTTTCTTGTTACTTCACCCACTATCAGGAAACTTACAGCCTCAGAGAGATTTTAAGATACTGAAGAAATAGAACCACTGTGACTCTTCACTCTCTCTGTCCGGTTGTCTGCCTTTGCCTGGATGTCGTCTCTGCCCACAGAAACTTATCTCCTGCTCAATCTGCTCTCAGAACTATAAATATAACACCACCAATTTGAACAATGCCTATGGCTCTCCTGACAGTAGAAACACAGCTCTGTTTGACAGTTTTCACTATCTTTATTCTGTTGATTGCTGTAATCGCAAGCCCCAGTTTTATCCGCATTCGTATCCGGATAATTCCCCTCTTGTCCACAAGGATAGGAACATACAATATGTAAATAAATGACTATGCAAAGAATGACAAAACATTCTGAAATATACCCTAGTTGGACATGGGGCCAGGGGTCAATGCTTTCCACAGCACTCTCATACAGTGTGTGCACCCTTACATACTCCTAAACACAGTAGTGTACGTGTATACTCACTCCCACTCATACACACACACATGTAAACACATGCACACACACGTAAACACATGCACAAACACACACAAACACATGCACACACACGTAAACACATGAACACACACATACACATAAACATATGCACACACGTAAACGCATGAACACACACATATACGCGTAAACACATGCACACGTACACACACGTAAACACATGAACACACACCTCTCTTTCCCTCTCTCACTCTCGCACACACACTCATTCTCACATTCCCTCTCTCTCACATACACTCTCATGTTCCCTCTCTCCCACTCGCTCTCACACACTCACATTCCCTCTCTCTCACACATGCACTCTCACCTTCCCCCCCCCTCTCACACTCTCACATTCCTCCCCTCACACTCTCACATTCCCTCCTCTCTCTCACACTCTCGCATTCCCCCTTCACACACTCTCACATTCCCCTCTCACACTCTCACATTCCCTCCTCTCTCTCACACTCTCACATTCCCCCTCTCTCACACACTCTCACATTCCTCCCCTCTCTCACACTTTCACATTCCCCTCACATTCCTCCCCTCTCTCACACACTCTCACATTCCCCCCTCACACTCTCACATTCCTCCCCTCTCTCACACACTCTCACATTCCCCCCACACACTTTCACATTCCCCCCTCACATTCCTCCCCTCTCTCACACACTTTCACATTCCCCCCTTTACACACTCTCATATTCCTCCCCTCACACACTCTCACATTCCTCCCCTCTTTCACATTCCCTCTCTTTATCACACACTCACTCTCACATTCCCCCCTTTACACACTCTCATATTCCTCCCCTCACACACTCTCACATTCCCCCTCACACTCTCACATTCCTCCCCTCTCTCACACACTCTCACATTCCCCCCACACACTTTCACATTCCCCCCTCACATTCCTCCCCTCTCACACACTTTCACATTCCCCCCTTTACACACTCTCATATTCCTCCCCTCACACACTCTCACATTCCTCCCCTCTTTCACATTCCCTCTCTTTATCACACACTCACTCTCACATTCCCCCCTTTACACACTCTCACATTCCTCCCCTCTCTCACATTCCCTCTCTTTATCACACACTCACTCTCACATTCCCCCCTTTACACACTCTCACATTCCTCCCCTCACACACTCTCACATTCCTCCCCTCTCTCACACACTTTCACATTCCCCCCACACACTCTCACATTTTCACATTCCCCTCTCACATTCCTCCCCTCTCTCACACACTCTCACATTCCTCCCCTCTCTCACACACTCTCACATTCCTCCCCTCTCTCTATCACACACTCACTCTCACATTCCATCTCTCTATCACACACTCACTCTCACATTCCATCTCTCTCTCACACACATCTCTCCTTCAGTCTTTCTCACTTCTCCTCCTCCTCCACTGCTGGTCTCTCTCTCCCACACACGCTCGTACACAGACTGAAAAGGGAAAATGTGGAAAGCACTCAGTGGGTCAGGCAGCATCTGTGGAGACAGCGACATGTTTAACATTTCAGACTGGAAGCTCTTTGTCCACGTTTCAGGCTGAAAACCTTCCTTAGGATATCGACAGCCCAGTTCCCTCCACAGATGCTGCCCGACCTGCTGAATCCCTCCAGTATGTTACATCCATGTGTGTCTCCATGAAGCATTATCAGCTTCTCCCTCCACAGATGCTGCCCGACCTGCTGAATCCCTCCAGTATGTTACATCCATGTGTGTCTCCATGAAGCATTATCAGCTTCTCCCTCCACAGATGCTGCCCGACCTGCTGAATCCCTCCAGTATGTTACATCCATGTGTGTCTCCATGAAGCATTATCAGCTTCTCCCTCCACAGATGCTGCCCGACCTGCTGAATCCCTCCAGTATGTTACATCCATGTGTGTCTCCATGAAGCATTATCAGCTTCTCCCTCCACAGATGCTGCCCGACCTGATAAGTGTTTCCAGCATTTATTTCAGATTTCCAGTCTTTTCAGTCACTGTTATATAGAATCACTGTTTGTTCTTGAGCTAACGGAGCTTTCTGCTCTTTGCCACCAGTGACACAGGAGGTGTGAGAGAAACAGAAGCTGCAGTTCCCTCAGGAGAAACATTAGAGACAAGGATTGTCGAGATGTTCAGTAGAGGACGACCCGTCTTTGAGTGGACACTCTTCTCACTGGTCTTCGTCCTTGGCTGGAGGGCGACCGAGGGTAAGCAACTCCACTCCTTTCGTGGATCTCCAAGAATCCAGATAGTGGTAACTTGCAGAGCGCAGACTTGTTACAGTGCCAGCTGTTATAACCATATAACAATCACAGCACGGAAACAGGCCATTCCGGCCCTCCTAGTCTGTGCCGAACTCTTAATCTCACCTAGTCCCACCTACCCGCACTCAGCCCATAACCCTCCACTCCTTTCCTGTCCATATACCTATCCAATTTTACCTTAAATGACACAACTGAACTGGCCTCTACTACTTCTACAGGAAGCTCATTCCACACAGCTATCACTCTCTGAGTAAAGAAATACCCCCTCGTGTTTCCCTTAAACTTTTGCCCCCTAACTCTCAAATCATGTTATAGTATGAAAATGTCACCGGAGACATTGACGCTAGTGGATGCAGGAGTGTTTTATTCAACAAAATGAGACAGTATCGGAGGAAGAGGCCTCTTTGACCCAATATTACATGACATTTTATATGCTAAAGTTCCAAGGACAATGCTATAGTTACAGTGTATCTACAGTGCTTCCTTTGAATTACATACAATTTTCACACCTCCTTCTTCACACCTACACTCCAGACACCCAAAATTAATATTAATCAGCATTGCCTAGTTTTAAGTTAACTTATGTCCACAGCTCCAAAAAACCATTGTTCAGGGCTGCACTTTAACTTAATCTACAATCCAGATCCAGCTCTAAAGATTGGTTGCTGAAGATAGTATTTGCTATAAACCCCAATTCCAGAGTATGCTGTAACACCAGTGATGACAGTTCAGTTCTGGAAGGAGTTTGCACGTCCAGCCTGTGAGTACCTGCGCTTCCTCTGGCAGATCCAGTTTCTTCCCACATCCCAAGATGTACGGGCTAGTAGGTTAATTGTTTACATGGGCGTAAGGCGTCTGCATTCCCAGGTGAGTTTGAAGATGACTGGAGTTGTTATTTCCTGAATCAACATCCCTCAAACAGCATTCCAATGTGTATGTGGGATCTTGCTTGGCTACTGCAGACTTAAAATTCAAAGTTCAAAGTAAATTTTATTAGCAAAGTACATATAGATCACCATATCCAACCCTGAGATTAATTTTCCTGTGGGCAAACTCGGCAAATCGACAGAACAGTAACTTCAACAGATCGACCAGAGTGCGGAAGACAACAAACTGCGTAAATGCAAATGTAAATAAATAGCAGAAACATGAGATCGTGAGATAAAGAGTCCTTAAAGTGAGATCATTGGTTGTGGGAACATTTCAATGATGGGGCAAGTGAGTGTAGTTTGATGATTGAGGGGCTGTATCTGTTCTTGAACCTGGTGGTGTGAGCCCTGAGGCTCCTGTACATTCTATGTGATGGCAGCAGTGAGAAGAGAGCATGGCCTGTGTGATGTGATCCCTAATGATAGACGCTGCTTTCCTACAACAGTGTTCCATGTAGATGTGCTCAATGGTTGTAAGTGCTTTACTCGTGATGTACCGGGATGAATCTACTGTCTTTTGTTGGATTTTCTTGTCCTGTCCATACTGCACCGGCCGCCACCACTGGGCTATAAACGTGCAGGAGCAGTGTGTGGTTAAGTCCCTTGCTCAAGGACACGCACACTGCCTCGGCTGGGGCTCGAACTCACGACCTTCAGATCGCTAGCCAAAAGCCTTAACCACTTGGCCACACACCAGCAATTAAAGGCACTGGTGTTCCCATACCAGACTGTGATGCTGCCAGTCAATACACGTCTACAGAAGTCTGTCAAGGTTTTAGGTAACATGCCAAATTTCCACAGACTCCTCAGGAAGTAAGGGCGACATGACAACATGATGACAATATCTGCACTTCAGAACTCTGTCACTGTTCTTGTTCAGGTATCCGATCGTACCAGGTCTTCCTCAGGAACACCAGGCCAGTGCAGACCTCCCTCTCCTGGCCGTGCTCTGAACTGGCATCAGGCCGGAGGCTACCCAGACAGAACACAAAGTGTTGCTTGCAGAGGAGGCCGTGGATCGACATGTCGGAAGGGGAATGGGAATGGGAATTAAAAACTTTAGCCTCCGGGGAATCCCACTCGACTGCCATTATTGATAGATAGATAGATAGATACTTTATTCATCCCCATGGGGAAATTCAACTTTTTTTCCAATGTCCCATACACTTGTTGTAGCAAAACTAATTACATACAATACTTAACTCAGTAAAAAATATGATATGCATCTAAATCACTATCTCAAAAAGCATTAATAATAGCTTTTAAAAAGTTCTTAAGTCCTGGCGGTAGAATTGTAAAGCCTAATGGCATTGGGGAGTATTGACCTCTTCATCCTGTCTGAGGAGCATTGCATCGATAGTAACCTGTCGCTGAAACTGCTTCTCTGTCTCTGGATGGTGCTATGTAGAGGATGTTCAGTATATTGAATACAGTATATTGACCAAGTGACACGAAGAATGGAAAGACTTTTTCAGTCTGTTGTTCCTTTTAGTATATAAATTTTGTTGTAGGTTAAGTTTATTTTTGAAATCATAATCTACAGGATCTCCCATTAGTGGTTTACACAGTCCTCAGTGGAACAGAGGCAAAGTGAGACTGTCCAACAGCAAAGCTGAAAGTGAGCTTCCGAATTAAATTACTTTCCCTTTAAATCATCTCAATAAGACAAGAAGGCAAGCGAACATTTAGAAACGGTGGTGGGGAGGAAGGAGTTCTCATTGAAACCTTTCGAATATTGAAAGGAACACACACAGAACGCTGGAGGAACTTAGCAGGTCAGGCAGCATCGGCTGTCCCCAGATTCCGGAATCTTTTGTCCTGGAGTACTGTCAGCAGTTTTGGCTCCTTGTCTAAGAAAGGATGAGCTGGCATTGCAGAGGGTCCAGAGGAGAGTCACAAGGATGATCCCAGGAATTAAAGAGTTCATATATGAGGGGCATTTGATGGCTCTGGGCCTGTACTCACTGGAGTTTACAAGAACGAAGAGCGATCTCATTGAAACCTATTGAATGGTGAAAGGCCTGGATAGAGTGGATGTGGAGAGGATGTTTCCCATAGTGGGAGAGTCTAGGACCAGAGGACACAGATAGAGTGGATGTGGAGAGGATGTTTCCCATAGTGGGAGAGTCTAGGACCAGAGGACACAGATAGAGTGGATGTGGAGAGGATGTTTCCTATGGTGGGGGAGTCTAGGACCAGAGGGGACAGATAGAGTGGATGTGGAGAGGATGTTTCCTATACTGGGGGAGTCTAGGACCAGAGGGGACAGATAGAGTGGATGTGGAGAGAATGTTTCCTATAGTGGGGGAGTCTAGGACCAGAGGGGACAGATAGAGTGGATGTGGAGAGGATGTTTCCTATAGTGGGGGTGTCTAGGACCAGAGGACAGAGATAGAGTGGATGTGGAGAGGATGTTTCCTATAGTGGGGGAGTCTAGGACCAGAGGACACAGATAGAGTGGATGTGGAGAGGCTGTTTCCTGTAGTGGGGGTGTCTAGGACCAGAGGACACAGATAGAGTGGATGTGGAGAGGATGTTTCCTATAGTGGGGGAGTCTAGGACCAGAGGGGACAGATAGAGTGGATGTGGAGAGGATGTTTCCTATAGTGGGGGAGTCTCGGACCAGAGGCCACAGATAGAGTGGATGTGGAGAGGATGTTTCCTATAGTGGGGGAGTCTGGGACCAGAGGACACAGATAGAGTGGATGTGGAGAGGATGTTTCCTATTGTGGGGGAGTCTGGGACCAGAGGACACAGATAGAGTGGATGTGGAGAGGATGTTTCCTGTAGTGGGGGAGTCTAGGACCAGAGGACACAGATAGAGTGGATGTGGAAAGGATGTTTCCTATAGTGGGGGAGTCTAGGACCAGAGGACACAGATAGAGTGGATATGGAGAGGATGTTTCCTGTAGTGGGTGAGTCTAGGACCAGAGGACACAGATAGAGCGGATGTGGAGAGGATGTTTCCTATAGTGGGAGAGTCTAGGACCAGAGGGGACAGCCTCAGAATAGGGGATGTCACTTTATGTCGGAGATGAGGAAGAATTTCTTTAGCCAGAAGGTGGTGATTCTGTGCAATTCACTGTCACAGACAGCTGTGGAGGATGAGTCATTGGTTATATTCAAAATGGTTGATAGGTTCTTGGTTAGTAAGGGTGTCAAAGGTTATAGAGAGAAGGCAGGAGAATGGGTTTGAGCGGGAAAATAACTCAGCCATGATGTAGAGCAGGTTCGATGGTCCAAATGGCTTAATCCTGCTCCTGTCTTATGGCCTTTGAGGATGTTGCAGTGTCTGTTTTTGATCCCTTCCTTTCCCTGTCATCCTAGGACAAAACATCAGCAGCTTGAGGTGTTACACCGACTATAGCAGCAGGATCGACTGCCAGTGGACTGAAGACGCGACAGCAAACTGCTGCATCCCAATGGATCTATACTATCAGAAGTCTTCAACTCTGCTGAATCACAGGTCCGTACGCTGTGTTGTTGCCTGTCTTGTGCTGAGTGTCTGCGTCCCTGCATTCCTCTGCCTAACCGCGGACTGTCTGCAGACTTGGCTACATCATTAATGCATAAAGGGAAAATTTGTGATCCCAGCACTGACTCTACGGAAATCCACTGGTCACTGGTGTTCAAAGGTGTTCACACACACACACACTCTTACACACACACACACACACACACACACACACACACGCACTCGCACGCACACACACACGCACTCGCACGCACACACTCGCACGCACACACACACTCGCACGCACACACACACTCGCACGCACACACTCGCACGCACACACACATACACTCAGACATACAGACACACTGAGACACACACACACACACACACACACAGACACACACTCAGACACACACACACTCAGACACACACACACTCAGACAGACACAGACTCATACAGACACACACACACTCAGACACACACACACTCAGACAGACACACACTCATACAGACACACACACAGACAGGCACACACACAGACACACACGCACTCAGACAGACACACACACTCAGACAGACACACACTCATACAGACACACACACACTCAGACAGACACACACTCATACAGACACACACACAGACAGGCACACACACAGACACACACACACTCAGACAGACACACACTCATACAGACACACACACAGACAGGCACACACACAGACACGCACACACTCAGACAGACACACAGACACACTCAGACAGACACACACACAGACACTCAGACAGACAGACACACACGCACACACACACACACAGACGCACACGCACACACACTCACACACACACACACACACACACACACACTCAGACACACACACACACACACTCACACTCACACTCACACTCACATACACACACACAGTCTCTATCTCTGACCTCACTTGTTCTACCTCACCTCACCTTCCCCACTCAGTCCCCGCGCTGCCTCAGGCGGGGGATTCCATGACTCTTCACTCATTCACCTGCCCCTCTGGTCCTGCTCAGTGATGGCAGCCTGTTGGAGGGTCATTTCATCCACTCGAGAATCAATAACTCACATACCGTGGAACACCCACCCAGCACTCTCGGACCCCTCCCTCCCAGACCCCCTCCCCTTCCTTCTGCAATCTTGATCGTACAGATCACGCCAGTCACTTCTCCAAATCCCTGTACACTCCCAGACCTCCTCTTCATCCCTTTACACACCTCTTCCCTCTCCCCCTCTACACTCATAGACCTTTCCCTCTCCCCATCTACACTCGTAGACATCTTCCCTCTCCCCTTCTACACTCATAGACCTCTTCCCTCTGTCCGTCTAGTCGTAGACCCTTCCCTCTCCCCCCTGCACTCCACCCCATCTTACTCACCCTCTACACTACTAGACTCTCACTCTCTCCCTCTACACTCCTAGTCCCTTCCCTCTCCCCCTTTGCACTTTTAGACCCATCTCTCTCTATGCTCCTTGACCCTTCTCCCTCTCCCCCTTTGCTCCCAGACCCTTCTCCCTCTCCCCCTTTGCTCCTAGACCCTTCTCCCTCTCCCCCTTTGCTCCTTGACCCTTCTCCCTCTCCCCCTTTGCTCCCAGACCCTTCTCCCTCTCCCCTTTGCTCCCAGACCCTTCTCCCTCTCCCCTTTGCTCCCAGAACCTTCTCCCTCTCCCCCTTTGCTCCTAGACCCTTCTCCCTCTCCCCCTTTGCTCCTAGACCCTTCTCCCTCTCCCCCTTTGCTCCTAGACCCTTCTCCCTCTCCCCCTTTGCTCCTTGACCCTTCTCCCTCTCCCCTTTGCTCCCAGACCCTTCTCCCTCTCCCCTTTGCTCCCAGAACCTTCTCCCTCTCCCCCTTTGCTCCTAGACCCTTCTCCCTCTCCCCCTTTGCTCCCTGACCCTTCTCCCTCTCCCCCTTTGCTCCCAGACCCTTCTCCCTCTCCCCCTTTGCTCCCAGACCCTTCTCCCTCTCCCCCTTTGCTCCCAGACCCTTCTCCCTCTCCCCCTTTGCTCCTTGACCCTTCTCCCTCTCCCCTTTGCTCCCAGACCCTTCTCCCTCTCCCCTTTGCTCCCTGACCCTTCTCCCTCTCCCCCTTTGCTCCCAGACCCTTCTCCCTCTCCCCCTTTGCTCCTTGACCCTTCTCCCTCTCCCCCTTTGCTCCCAGACCCTTCTCCCTCTCCCCCCTTTGCTCCCAGACATTTCTCCCTCTCCCCTTTGCTCCCAGACCCTTCTCCCTCTCCCCCTTTGCTCCCAGACCCTTCTCCCTCTCCCTCTTTGCTCCCAGACCCTTCTCCCTCTCCCCCTTTGCTCCTTGACCCTTCTCCCTCTCCCCCTTTGCTCCCTGACCCTTCTCCCTCTCCCCCTTTGCTCCTAGACCCTTCTCCCTCTCCCCCTTTGCTCCCTGACCCTTCTCCCTCTCCCCCTTTGCTCCCAGACCCTTCTCCCTCTCCCCCTTTGCTCCTAGACCCTTCTCCCTCTCCCCCTTTGCTCCCTGACCCTTCTCCCTCTCCCCCCTTTGCTCCCAGACCCTTCTCCCTCTCCCCCTTTGCTCCCAGACCCTTCTCCCTCTCCCCCTTTGCTCCTAGACCCTTCTCCCTCTCCCCCTTTGCTCCCTGACCCTTCTCCCTCTCCCCCTTTGCTCCCTGACCCTTCTCCCTCTCCCCCTTTGCTCCCAGACCCTTCTCCCTCTCCCCCTTTGCTCCCAGACCCTTCTCCCTCTCCCCCTTTGCTCCCAGACCCTTCTCCCTCTCCCTCTTTGCTCCTTGACCCTTCTCCCTCTCCCCTTTGCTCCCAGACCCTTCTCCCTCTCCCCTTTGCTCCTTGACCCTTCTCCCTCTCCCCTTTGCTCCCAGACCCTTCTCCCTCTCCCCTTTTGCTCCTTGACCCTTCTCCCTCTCCCCCTTTGCTCCCAGACCCTTCTCCCTCTCCCCCTTTGCTCCCAGACCCTTCTCCCTCTCCCCTTTGCTCCCAGACCCTTCTCCCTCTCCCTCTTTGCTCCGTGACCCTTCTCCCTCTCCCCCTTTGCTCCCAGACCCTTCTCCCTCTCCCCTTTGCTCCCAGACCCTTCTCCCTCTCCCCCTTTGCTCCCAGACCCTTCTCCCTCTCCCCTTTGCTCCCAGACCCTTCTCCCTCTCCCCCTTTGCTCCTAGACCCTTCTCCCTCTCCCCCTTTGCTCCCAGACCCTTCTCCCTCTCCCCCTTTGCTCCCAGACCCTTCCCCTCTCCCCCTTTGCTCCCAGACCCTTCTCCCTCTCCCCCTTTGCTCCCAGACCCTTCTCCCTCTCCCTCTTTGCTCCCTGACCCTTCTCCCTCTCCCCTTTGCTCCCAGACCCTTCTCCCTCTCCCCTTTTGCTCCTTGACCCTTCTCCCTCTCCCCCTTTGCTCCCAGACCCTTCTCCCTCTCCCCCTTTGCTCCCAGACCCTTCTCCCTCTCCCCTTTGCTCCCAGACCCTTCTCCCTCTCCCTCTTTGCTCCTTGACCCTTCTCCCTCTCCCCTTTGCTCCCAGACCCTTCTCCCTTTCCCCTTTTGCTCCTTGACCCTTCTCCCTCTCCCCCTTTGCTCCCAGACCCTTCTCCCTCTCCCCCTTTGCTCCCTGACCCTTCTCCCTCTCCCTCTTTGCTCCTTGACCCTTCTCCCTCTCCCCTTTGCTCCCAGACCCTTCTCCCTCTCCCTCTTTGCTCCTTGACCCTTCTCCCTCTCCCCTTTGCTCCCAGACCCTTCTCCCTCTCCCCTTTTGCTCCTTGACCCTTCTCCCTCTCCCCCTTTGCTCCCAGACCCTTCTCCCTCTCCCCCTTTGCTCCCAGACCCTTCTCCCTCTCCCCCTTTGCTCCGTGACCCTTCTCCCTCTCCCCCTTTGCTCCCAGACCCTTCTCCCTCTCCCCCTTTGCTCCGTGACCCTTCTCCCTCTCCCCTTTGCTCCCAGACCCTTCTCCCTCTCCCCTTTTGCTCCTTGACCCTTCTCCCTCTCCCCCTTTGCTCCCTGACCCTTCTCCCTCTCCCCCTTTGCTCCGTGACCCTTCTCCCTCTCCCCTTTGCTCCCAGACCCTTCTCCCTCTCCCCTTTTGCTCCTTGACCCTTCTCCCTCTCCCCTTTGCTCCCAGACCCTTCTCCCTCTCCCCTTTTGCTCCTTGACCCTTCTCCCTCTCCCCCTTTGCTCCCAGACCCTTCTCCCTCTCCCCCTTTGCTCCTTGACCCTTCTCCCTCTCCCCTTTTGCTCCTTGACCCTTCTCCCTCTCCCCCTTTGCTCCTTGACCCTTCTCCCTCTCCCCCTTTGCTCCTTGACCCTTCTCCCTCTCCCCCTTTGCTCCGTGACCCTTCTCCCTCTCCCCCTTTGCTCCCAGACCCTTCTCCCTCTCCCCCTTTGCTCCGTGACCCTTCTCCCTCTCCCCCTTTGCTCCCAGACCCTTCTCCCTCTCCCCTTTGCTCCCAGACCCTTCTCCCTCTCCCCCTTTGCTCCTAGACCCTTCTCCCTCTCCCCCTTTGCTCCCAGACCCTTCTCCCTCTCCCCCTTTGCTCCCAGACCCTTCTCCCTCTCCCCCTTTGCTCCCAGACCCTTCTCCCTCTCCCCCTTTGCTCCTAGACTGTCCTCTCTCCCTCCCTCAACATGGCTTGACTGCTCTCTGCCTCCCCCTGGTGTCCGGAGGGGATACTGCATCCTCAGGGTGAAGCACGTACTATAACTGGGTTATGTTGAATTTGTTTGTTATGAAGTGAGTTGAAATACTTTTAGTAAAGTACCTTTATTTTTCTCTTCTCCTTTCAGTCAGGCTTTGTGCAACAGGACAGAAACATTCAGGGGAATCTCTGGCACTGAGAGTCGCTGCAGCATAAAGGAGAAGTTTTTTGCTATCGCAATTGAATATACATTCACTTTTAAACCGAGGAAACCTGTAGGCCTCAATAAATCCTTCCAATTGATGGAAAACAGTAAGTTGGTCTTGAGAGTGTTTGTCGTGATTTTCCTTGTCACCCGATTCCAACGGTCAGACCCACTTTCAGTGATTCTGCAGTTCGTGTTCTCGGTGTTATTTATTTACTTTGTGACCCTTCGGCCTTTCAATCCACCCCGCCCCAGCCCTGATTTAACCCTAACCTGATCGTGGAATAATTTACAATGCCCAACTAGCCTGCCCAGTTTGTCTTTGGAGCGCCCATGCATCGCACAGGGGGAGGTAGGGAGACTCCTTGCAGAGAGTGCCGGAATTGAACCCTGAACCCTGGCGCCCCAAGCTGCAATACTGCCTCATTAACCGCCACACCACCATGCTGTGTTTGTTTTATTCATTCACTTATCTATCTATTTACTTATTTGTCTGGGTATTTATTTATTTGTTTATTGAGATTCCGGCCTTTCGTTTCCGCCGCCCAGCAATCCCCCGATTTAACCCTAACCTAATCGCAGGTCAATTTACAATGACCAATTAACCTACTGACCGGTACGTCTTCGGACTGTGGGAGGAAACCAGAGCGCCCGGAGGAAACCCGCGTGCTCACGGGGAGAACACACAAACTCCTTACAGGCAGCAGCGGGAATTGAACCCGGGTTGCTGGTACTGTAAAGCGTTGTGCTAACCTCTACGCTACCGTGACATCCAAATAATAGTGTACATGATTATTATTTTGTATTTGCACAGTTTCTCTTCTTTTACCCATTGGTTGTTTGTCAGGATTTGTGTGTAGTTTTTTGTTATTCTAATGGGAATGCCTGCAAGAAAAGGAAACACGGGGTAGTATATGATGACATACTGTCGATGTACGTTGATATTAATTTACTTTTACATTTGAACTTTGTAAAACCAGAGGCAAGGCTCGTCCTCCAGAACTAATATTCTTGATTCTTTCAACCTTCAGTCAAGCTTCAACCTCCGTTCAACCTGACTGTTGCTGGCTCGTCGTCAGGGGGCTACCGACTGTCCTGGGAAACAGTTTACGCCGGGAATTCCTCCAGCAAACGCTTGGGAATGTTACAGTATGAAGTCAGCTACAAGCGGACTTGGGAGCCCTGGGAGGTAAGGACCGTGTGAATGCGCTGAAGATTGGTCTGGGTCAAGCAGGTTGGACGTTGGGGATCAGATAAGGGAAGGGACCTGGCAGTGGCCTCAGAGGTACGATGCCAGCTCAGGGTGGATGAAGGTGAAGCGGGTTCAGGGCAGTGAGTGCCACCAGGACTGAGAAATTGACCTTCAGGTTGCTCTAAACTAGGTAGCGATCTTATCTCTGGAGGTATGAAGATCTAAACTAGAGGTTTTGGGAAGTGTCTCTCCTTCCAGTGACAATCCCCAAAAAGAAAATGAATGACCTCTCCCTTTTGCCTTCTGCAGAATTCAGTGAGCAAAACCATCACAGGGAACGACAATCAACTTGCAATCAAGAGCACAGCTCTGATCGCCAACAGTACCTACGTTGCTCGTGTACGGATGAGGCAGCTAGACTCCAGCTATGGAGACCGCTGGAGCGTGTGGAGCTCGCTCGTCCAATGGGATGTGGCGAGAAATGAGGCGGAGCCTCGAGCAGGTGACTGCCGGGGGGGAGTCTGGAGAGAGGTCTGTGGGGGAAGGGCGTAGCGTCAACCAGAACGGGCCAGTATAGCAAGATGCTTGACACGAGAGTTCTGCAGATGGTGGAAATCTTGAGCTATGCGTACAAGGTTCTGGAGAAACTCAGCAAGTCAGTCAGCATCTGTGGAGGAGATCATTTTCATATCATCACTTACAGGCGTCATCTTCATGTCTCTGAAGTTGACGTTTTGGGCTGAGACCCTTCATCAAGACTGGAGAGGAAGAGGGCAGGTGCTGGAGGGAGTGGAGGAGTTCAAGACCCAGGAGGGGACAGTTGACCATGGAAGAAAAAGGGAGGGGGAACCAGAGGAAGGTGATGGGCAGAACCTGGGGAGGGAGGAGAAGAGAAGGGGTGAGAGGGTAACAAGAATGAGGAAGGAGTAAAGAGGGAAGTTGGGAGTGGGGGGGTGGAAAAGGGAAGGGTGGTGTTGGGATCTGAGGCAAGAGCTGATTTCACTTGTTCTCTACAATGGTCATCTCCATGGTGCTGAGGCTATGAAGACCACCCAGGCTGCTGTGCTCTGTGCCCGCTAATATGATGAACTGAAACCGAGGCCTTGGGCCTACTCCGGCCTGCTTCGGGGTTTGGATCTGGGGACTCAGTTTAGTTCAGAATCTTTTTGTTTGCTTCAATTATTTGCGTGATTTGTGTTATTTTTCCTTTCCTCTTGTGCGTGAGGTGTCGGTCTTTTTTTATTTTTTTTCTTTAATTCAGTTCTTTGGGGATTCTTGCTTTGTGGCTGCCTGTAGGCGAGTGAATCCCAAGGTTGCGTCATTTGCACATTCTTTGATAGTAAGTGCAATTTGAAGATGGTAAGTGAGAGGTGAGGGGGAAGGTGGGTGGGTGGGGAGGGGAATGAATAGACAATAGACAATAGGTGCAGAAGTAGACCATTCGGCCCTTCGAGCCTTCACCACCATTTTGAGATCATGGCTGATCATCTACTATCAGTACCCGGTTCCTGCCTTGTCCCCATATCCCTTGATTCCCCTATCCATAAGATACCTATCTAGCTCCTTCTTGAAAGCATCCAGAGAATTGGCCTCCACTGCTTTCCGACGCAGTGCATTCCAGACCCCCACAACTCTCTGGGTGAAGAAGTTTTTCCTTAACTCTGTCCTAAATGACCTACCCCTTATTCTCAAACCATGACCTCTGGTACTGGACTCTCCCAGCATCTGGAACATATTTCCTGCCTCTATCTTGTCCAATCCCTTAATAATCTTATATGTTGCAGTCAGATCCCCTCTCAATCTCCTTAATTCTAGTGTGTACAAGCCCAGTCTCTCTAACCTCTCTGCGTAAGACAGTCCTGACAACCCAGGAATTAACCTCGTGAATCTACGCTGCACTTCCTCTACAGCCAGGATGTCCTTCCTTAACCCTGGAGACCAAAACTGTACACGATACTCCAGGTGTGGTCTCACTAGGGCCCTGTACAAATGCAAGAGGATTTCCTTGCTCTTGTACTCAATTCCCTTTGTAATAAAGGCCAACATTCCATTAGCCTTCTTCACTGCCTGCTGCACTTGCTCATTCACCTTCAGTGACTGATGAACAAGGGCTCCTAGATCTCTTTGTATTTCTCCCTTACCTAACTCTACACCGTTCAAATAATAATCTGCCTTCCTGTTCTTACTCCCAAAGTGGATAACCTCACACTTATTCACATTAAACGTCATCTGCCAAGTATCTGTCCACTCACTCAGCCTATCCAAGTCACCCTGAATTCTCCTAACATCCTCATCACATGTCAAGTGAAGTGAAATGAAGTGAGAAACTGGGAGGTGATAGGCAAAGGGCTGAAGAAGAAGGGGGAGGAGAGTGGGCCATGGAAGAAAGGGAAGGAGGAGGGAGGTGACGGTAGATCATGAGGAGGGAGGAGAAGGGTAACAAGAATGAGGAATGAGAAAAGACAGGAGGGGAAAAGTGAAGGGAAGGAGAGTGGGGAGGGGGGAGTTCACAGGTTAACAGACCAAAGTTAGTACCAAACCCCACAAGGCGCTGTTTGGGCAGCCAATCAAAATCTGAGCAACAGTCTGACCTGGAAAGGTATTGCTGGCCCATCCCCATGACTGGAACAAGCTCCCGAAGATCTCACCCCATCACTGGGTAGCTTCATCCCCCCTCCCGAAGGGCACTGAGGATGGTTAATAGGTGTTGATCTTCCAAACTTCCATGGAAGAGTTTAACGTGCTCTTTGTGGCCACTTTATTGAACACCGCCTGGACCTAATAAAGTCGACACAGAGTATATATTCCGGGTCTTCGACTTGCTCCAGCCCGTCCACATATTGTGCATTCAGAGATGCTCTTCTGCACATCACTGTTGTAATTGTGGTTATTTGAGTTACTGTCACCTTCCTGTCAGCTCGAACTGGCCATTCTCCTCTGACCTCTCTCATTGAGGAGGCGTTTTCACCCACAGAACTGCTGAGCGCTGGAAGCTTTTTGTTTTTCACATCGCAGTGTCATTTCCCAGCAGTTTATCTCTTGAGCCTAGATTCAGCATCTCAGACCCCGACAATAACTCACCATCAAGTAGCTGACAATATCCCTAAGCCAGATGAGATCCCTCCTTCATTTCAGTCCATCTCTGGCCTCGGGGACACTGCAGGTTGTCCTGGGCCACTGACCGTTCTCATCCTTGAGTTTCGTGGCGTGATGGTAGTGTCGTGGTGAGTGTGACACTATTACAGCTCAGAGTTCAATCCTGGCATCTTCTGAACATACTCCCTGAGGAATGGGTGGGTCTCCTCCCATTCCCCAAAAGTGAGGCCTCACTTGGAGTATTGTGCTCGATTTGGGCCCTTATCTAAGAAAGGATGTGTTTACATTGGAGAGGGTTCAAAGGAGGTTTACGAAAATGATTCCAGGATTGAAAGGCGTATCACAAGAGGAGTGTCTGACGGCTCTGGGCCTCTACTCACTGGAATTCAGAAGAATAAGGGGGGATCTCATTGAAATCTATCAAATAGTGAAAGTGGACGTGGAGAGGACGTTTCCTCTGGTGGCAAATCTAAGACCAGAGGACACAGCCTCAGAATAGAGGGGCATCCTTTTAGAATGAAGATGAGGAGGAATTTCTTTAGCCAGAGAGTGGTGAATCTGTGGAATTCTTTGCCACAGGTGGCTGTGGAGGCAAAATCTTTATGTATACTTAAGGCAGAGGTTAATAGATCTTTGATTAGTTGGGGCATGAAGGGATATTGGAGGGAAGGCGGGGGATTGGGGCTGAAATGGTGGAGCAGACTTGATGGGTCAAATAGCCTCATTCTTCTTCTATATCTTAGGGTCTTAAAAAACATAGCAGGTAGGTCAATTGCTCGTTGAAAATTGTCCTGTGATTAGGTTAGAGTTAAATGGGGATTACTTAACGACATGGCTCAAAGGATTGGAATGGCCTGTTCTGCATTGTACCTCCAAGGAAATGATACTGTGTGGAGGTCCCAGTCTTATTTATGCCATGACCCCTTCTATTAACTGAGGGGCTCGTGGATCCCAGGTTTGGAACCCCTGATTTAAGGGGAATCTCGTATTCTCTTACAACATGATAGGAGGCCGTTTGGCCCATCCCATCAATGCTTTTTCATCAATCCCATCTGCCCTGTAATCTGAAAGGTATAGCAGAGTACAGGGCAATAGCATAGCGGTTAGTGTTACACTCTACGTCACCTGACATCGGCAGATCAGGGTTCAAATCCCACCTCTGACTGTAAGGAGTTTGTACACTCTCACAGTGACCACTTGGGTTTCTTCCAAGTCCCCCAGTTTCCTCCCACCTTCCAAAGATTTACGGGTTGGGTTAGTCAGTTGTGGACATGCTATGTTGGTGTCGAAAGGGTGGAGACGCTTGCAGGCCACCCCAGCATATCCTCAGCCCGTGTCGGTTGCTGGTGTGTTTCACATGTCTTGAGGTACATGTGACAAGTACAGTGAATCGTGAGCTGAGAAACAATGTGAGGGAGAAAGGGACTGCCCTGCCCCCTGCTGGCCAGAGGTGAAATCTGAGCTGCAGAGAGGGATTGCCATCTCAGTGAGCAAGTTTCGAAATGAGACTCTGCCCCGCCCGCCATCTGATGCTAACGACCTGCCCGCTCCCTCCCTTCCACAGATGAAGCCAAGATGATGCCACGAAACCTGCAGTGTTCCTACGACGGGATCCAGCAGATTGAATGCACTTGGGAGATGTTGAAGGAGTCCAGTAAATATTTTGCCTTCAATCTCCACTATAGAATGGACAACGGTTCTGAGTAAGTACGCTGGCTCTCAATTTGGTCGTAAACCACCCCCCCCTCCCCAAATGTCCTTTATCATACAAGATCAGAGGCCATTCAGAGTGGGGGCAGGTCATTCAGCTCACCTTTCCCCATCAGCTAATGCCTCCCTGCTCTAGAAAAAATTCCAAGGGTATGACAGTATCCCGGGCCGCTTGGTTGCTATCTGAGGGAAATTAGAGTTGTTACAGGCCACTAAGTCTAACCTTTACATCTGTACCCACATTTGGTCTATAGACATCGAAGCCTTGGCATTCCAAACTTGTTGAGATGCTTGGAATGTTGTGGTAATGAAATCACTTGAGTCGAGGGTGAGGGGTTGTCTGTTGGTTCCACATGTTCTGGTGCAGTGCGAGCAAGAGTAAGTGGTGACTGTGTTGGTGGTTGGGTCTTTTGGTTGTTTAGTCTCTCACAGCTGCCGCCTGTTCTCTGCGGCCCAGCGGAGGTTGATCTCCTGTAGTTCCGCTCCCTCTTGTTGTCTGCGGCCCAGCTGAGGTCGATTTCGTGTAGTTCTGCTCCCTCTTGTTGTCTGTGGCCCAGCGGAGGTCGATCTCATGTAGTTCCGCTCCCTCTTGTTGTCTGCGGCCCAGCGGAGGTCACTTTCGTGTAGTTCCGCTCCCTCTTGTTGTCTGCGGCCCAGCGGAGGTCAATCTCGTGTAGTTCCGCTCCCTCTTGTTGTCTGCGGCCCAGCGGAGGTCGATCTCGTGTAGTTCCGCTCCCTCTTGTTGTCTGCGGCCCAGCGGAGGTCGATCTCGTGTAGTTCCGCTCCCTCTTGTTGTCTGCGGCCCAGTGGAGGTCACTCTCGTGTAGTTCCGCTCCCTCTTGTTGTCTGCGGCCCAGCGGAGGTCGATCTCGTGTAGTTCTGCTCCCTCTTGTCGTCTGCGGCCCAGCGGAGGTCGCTCTCGTGTAGTTCCGCTCCCTCTTGTTGTCTGCGGCCCAGCGGAGGTCGATCTCGTGTAGTTCCACTCCCTCTTGTTGTCTGCGGCCCAGCGGAGGTCGATCTCGTGTAGTTCCGCTCCCTCTTGTTGTCTGCGGCCCAGCGGAGGTCGATCTCGTGTAGTTCCGCTCCCTCTTGTTGTCTGCAGCCCAGCGGAGGTCGATCTCCTGTAGTTCCGCTCCCTCTTGTCGTCTGCGGCCCAGCGGAGGTCGATCTCGTGTAGTTCCGCTCCCTCTTGTCGTCTGCGGCCCAGCGGAGGTCGATCTCGTGTAGTTCCACTCCCTCTTGTCGTCTGCGGCCCAGCGGAGGTCGATCTCCTGTAGTTCCGCTCCCTCTTGTTGTCTGCGGCCTAGCGGAGGTCGATCTCCTGTAGTTCCGCTCCCTCTTGTCGTCTGCGGCCCAGCGGAGGTCGATCTCATGTAGTTCCGCTCCCTCTTGTTGTCTGCGGCCCAGCGGAGGTCGCTCTCGTGTAGTTCCGCTCCCTCTTGTTGTCTGCGGCCCAGCGGAGGTCAATCTCCTATAGTTCCGCTCCCTCTTGAACAGGTTTCCTCCAGGTGCACCAGCTGCTATGTCTTCCCAGTTTTGTTGAATTTTTTTCAGGCTGATGTTGGTGTTATCTTTGAAGCGTTTCCCTTACCCAACGGGGGCTCGCTGACCTTTCTTCAACCGGGAGTAAAGGATCCTGAACTGCAGAACACAAGAACAGGCCATTCAGCCCATCATGTCTTACTGACCCTGATTCCAATCCCCTGTGTCTGCATACGACCCCAATCTCCCCATTCCCTGCCTAAATATCTCTTACTATCTACTTCTACCATAGATCCATGGGAAGGAAATTGGCCAAACACAAACAACTGGGACCAGCTTGGAAAACCATCTTGGTCAGCAAGGAGCAGTTCAGCTGAAGGGACAGTTTCTGCACTGTAAGGACAACACCGAGCTTCTCATTAATTAGCATCCTTTCTTCCTTTCCAGGGCGCAGGCATGTCGGGCATCCGAGACAGTCCACATTTACCCACACCTCACGGTTCATCGCTGTAACATAACTGTGCCTGACCAGGAAGGCCTGGAGAATTACGAGGTGTTCCTGAAGCTCGTCGAGCAGTCGATGAGATACAAGCCTTCTAAAAACAGTGAGTTCACTCACAGGCCTTCAGGGTGACGTAACGATTAGCGTAATGCTGTACAGCGCCGGCTGTAAGATTGGGACTCAATTCCCGTCACTGTCTGTAAGGGGTTTGTACCGTATGTTCTCCCTGTGACTGTCCGGGATTTTTCCAGGCGCTCCGGTTCCCTCGCACATTCTGAGGGACAGGTTAGGGTTAGTGAGTTGTGGGAATGCTACGTTATCACCAGGAACATGGCAACCCAGCTCATCCTCAGACTGTGCTGGGTTGGTGACACGTGAAGCTAATCTTTATCTTTGCAGTCACTGCAGATGTTCCTGCTCAGAGATTTATCAACTCCCACCTTGTTGCAGTGGGGATGCTGCATAGACTCAGAGAGTCATAAAAGTACAGCACAGAAACGGGCCTTTTGGCCCATCTAGACCGTGCTGAACCATTTAAGCTGCTTACTCCCATCAACCTGCACCGGGACCATAGCCCTCCACACCCCTACCATCCATGTAACACCTCTTAAACGTTGAAATCAAGCTCACATCTACCACTTGTGCTGGCAACTTGTTCCGTACACTCACCCCCTCTGAGTGAAGAGGTTTCCCTTAAACTTTCACCTTTCACCCTTAACCCATGACCTCTGGTTGTTGTCCCACCCAGCCTCAGTGGAAAAACCTGCTTGCATTTACCCTATCCACACCCCTCATAATTTTGTATCCCACTGTCAAATCTCCTCGCCGTCTTCTACATTCCAGGAAATAAGTCTTAACCTATTCAATCTTCAATCATAAAATTCTATTTTCTTTTTATTTTCCTGCAAGAAAATGATTCTCAAGGTAGTCTATGGTGACATATATGTACTTTGATAATAATTTTACTTTGAACTTTGGTCAGCCATGATCATATTGAATAGTGGGGTAGGCTTGATGGGCTGAATAGACAATAGACAGTAGGTGCAGGAGTAGGCCATTCAGCCCTTCTAGCCAGCACCGCCATTCAGTGTGATCATGGCTGATCATACACAATCAGTACCCCCGTTCCTGCCCTCTCCCCATATCCCTTGACCCCGCTATCTATAAGAACTCTATCTAACTCTCTCTTGAATGTATCCAGAGACTTGGCCTCCACTGCCTTCTGGGGCAGAGCATTCCACATATCCACCACTCTCTGGGTGAAAAAGTTTTTCCGCATCTCTGTTCTAAATGGCCTACCCCTTATTCTTAAACTGTGGCCTCTAGTTCTGGACTCACCCATCAGCGGGAACATGCTTCCTGCCTCCAGCGTGTCCAATCCCTTAATAATCTTATATGTTTCAATCAGATCCCCTCTCATCCTTCTAAATTCCAGTGTATACAAGCCCAGTCGCTCCAATCTTTCAACATATGACAGTCCCGCCATTCCAGGAATTAACCTACGCTGCACTCCCTCAATAGCAAGAATGTCCTTTCTCAAATTTGGAGACCAAAACTGCACACAATACTCCAGGTGGGGTCTCACCAGGGCCCTGGACAGCTGCAGAAGGACCTCTTTACTCCTATACTCAATTCCTCTTGTTATAAAAGCCAGCATGCCATTAGCTTTCTTCACTGCCTGCTGTACCTGCATGCTTGCTTTCAGTGACTGATGAACAAGAACACCTAGATCTTGTTGTACTTCCCCTTTTCCTAACTTGACTCCATTTAGATAGTAATCTGATAGAATGGCCTAATCCTTCCCTCGGTTAATTTATTTATTTTGTGATACAGCGCAGAATAGGCCCTTCTGATCCTTCGAGCCATGCCAATCAGCAATCGGTGTGGGCTTTCTCCAGGAGCTCCGGTTTCCTCCCACAGTCCAAGACGTACTGGTTGGTAGATTAAGTGGTCGTTGTGAATTGCTCTGGGATTAGATCAGGGTTAGATCGTGGCAATTGTTGGGAGGCCTGGCTCTAAGGGCCGGAAGGGCCTATTCCGTGCTAACTCAAAAGAAAGAAGGAGATAGGGAGATTGATAGATGGATTAATTCTTTACTTGTGATCTTTTGTTTATTAGTTAAACCAATTGCCCCTTTCAATTTGAAGTCAAAGGAGTTGACTGACGGGAGATTTCAGCTGGAATGGGACAGCACCAGAGTATACAAGTTAAACTATGAGATCAACTACAAGAAGAAGAATGCATCTTGGGAGGTATGTGAAGACCGATGCCAGTCACCCCCATCTCTGTCGGCAAGTGCTGATGCACAAGCTTATGCCTACGGTTGTGGAAATTATGTGTGCACGAGTGGATATGGAGAGGATGTTTCCTATAGCGGGGGAAGTCTAGGACCTGAGGGGGCAGCCTCAGTATAGAATGATGTTCTTTTAGGACAGAGGTTGTTACAGCCAGGGGTGGTAATGGGGGTAAGCTCCCACTACCCATTAGATGCTCCCAATGGTGTGCGTCTCAAATAGCCTCTGACAGCCAAGTCCAGCTCCTGGCCTTCACGTGTGGCCTAGCTACTAAGCCCTGCAGTACAGGAGAAGGGTCACAGTTATTCCCCCTCAACCCCATTCTCCTGCCCGCTCGCCATAGATTGTGGAAACAGTTCAGTGTTGAGTTGAGTGAAGTTCTCCACGTTGGTTCAAAAGCCTGATAGTTGAAGGGCAATAACTGCTGCTGAACCTGGTGGTGTGGGACCTGAGGCCCCTGTACCTCCTTCCTGATGACAGCAGGGGGCAGAGAGCATGGCGAGGAGGGCGTGGGCCCTTGATGGCGGATGCTTGGAAGTGTGGAAATAATAACTGAGGGCTGGGAGCTGACAGAAAGGGCTGAGGATGGTGGAATCTGATGGGAGAGTGAGGTGGAGAATGGAACCAAATAAGGGAGGTGGGAATAGTAAAGGGTGAGGACCCAGTGGAGGAAGTGCGCAGGTGGAGTGGGTGGAGAAGGAGGAAGAAACGAGGTGATGGGGAGGGGGGGCTTTATAGATTAGGAGGGGCTGGGTGATCAAGAGAAGAGAGAACACAGAATTAGGCCCTTCAGCCCATCCAGTCCATGCCAGCCTAGCCTTCTGCTGTCCCATCTTCCTGTCCTCCATTAGCATCTCTTCAATGTACCCATCCAACCTTCTCTGAAGAATTATTACTGAACTTCCATCTGCTGGCAGCTCGTTTCACACTCATACCACCCTCTGAAAGAAAAAGTTCCTTTAGATATTTCACCTTTCACCGTTAACCTGTGACCTTTATTTCCAAATTCAGCCAAGCTGAGGGGAAAATACCTGCATGTATTCACCCTATTGATATGCTTCATCATTTTGTATTCCTCAACAAAGAAGTGGAAGGAAGAGAAGGTTACAATCACTAATGGAGATTTTAGGATTTATTTGGATGAAATGTATCTATATGGGCTGTTTCCACCACGCTGAAGGTTAACATCATTGAATTTCCCTCTTCTAGGATTCCAAGGTGAAGGCAATTCCCCAAGACACCAAATCATTCATCCTGCCGAAACACTCCCTGGAACCGTCCAGCCAGTACGTAGTCCGAGTGCGAGCAAGAGTTGACTGCAGCCCAAAAGAACCTGACTGCTACGAGGGACCCTGGAGTGACTGGAGTTCGACCACACAGATCAGCACTGGTCCAGGTATTTCAAAGTTTAGATGGGTACATGGGTTTAGAGGGATATGGCCTTTGTGTAGGTGATGGGACTAGGCAGAAGATCAGAATGACATGGACTAGATAGGTCAAGGGGCCTGTATCCTTGCTGTAGGACTCTATTTCTTCTGAAGATTACAGCAGCAATCTGAATGTAAACACGGGGAAATCTGCAGATGCTGGAAATTCAAGCAACACACAAAATGCTGGTGGCAGCTCTCTAAGCACCCTGACCTCTGTTAGTTAGTAACTTTCAAAGTCTTTTCAGAATATCGAAAGGCCTAGACAGAGTAGATGTGGAGAGGATGTTTTCTATAGTGGGGGTGTCTAGGACCAGAGGACACAGATAGAGTGGATGTGGAGAGGATGTTTCCTATAGTGGGGGAGTCTAGGACCAGAGGACACAGATAGAGTGGATGTGGAGAGGATGTTTCCTATAGTGGGGGAGTCTAGGACCAGAGGACACAGATAGAGTGGGTGTGGAGAAGATGTTTCCTATAGTGGGGGAGTCTAGGACCAGAGGACACAGATAGAGTGGGTGTGGAGAGGATGTTTCCTATAGTGGGAGAGTCTAGGACCGGAGGACACAGATAGAGTGGGTGTGGAGAGGATGTTTCCTATAGTGGGGGAGTCTAGGACCGGAGGACACAGATAGAGTGGGTGTGGAGAGGATGTTTCCTATAGTGGGGTAGTCTAGGACCAGAAGGCACAGCCTCAGAGTACAAGGATGTTCCTTTGGAACAGAGATGAGGAGGTATTTCTCCAGAAGGAGGCGAATCTGTGGAGCCCAACTCATTGAGTATATTTAAAGCGGAGGTTGATAAGTTCTTGATTAGTCAGGATGCCAAAGATTATGGGGAGAGGCAAGAGAATGGGGTTGAGAGGGATAATAAATCAGCCATGATGGAATGGCAGAGCAGATTCAATGGGTCAAATGGTTTAATTGTGTTCCTGTGTCTCATGGTCTAATAATACAACAGTGTAGGATAAGCAACCTTGGGCTATGTTCATTGTCAATCTTCTGCGTCTGCTGTCCCTTGGTATTGAGGATGACCTGTCTTCGTGCCAGGCCTCCAGATTATGAAGTGGTTTATGGGGCCAATATGGGAACCATAGAGTCTTCCGCAGAGTGAAGGGACAGGCTATGCATGATGGGCTGAGTGGCCTCGGACGGTGGACTCATTCCACTCCTTACGTGGGACCTGCAGCTGACTGGCTCGTGACCTCGACGCTCGCAGTTCCATCCCAAGTCTCCTTCCCCACTCTGCCTGGCCGTGGGCTGGAGGATCCCAGCAATCAGTGGGGATGTGGCATTTCTGCAGAGACATTACATCATTCCCTCTTCACACTTGGCATGTTCTTCAAATAGAATGCTTTTTACAGGCAGGCAAACTCCTTGAACAACCCTACAGCGCTGGGTTCATATAAATAGTGAGATTCAAGACTGTTTGATGTCATTTCCCGTACGCAAGTATAAATGAGATTAAAGTAATTGTTACTCCGGATCCAATGCAACATAAAAAACACAATAGGATAAAGAAGGCAATAATAGAAACAGAATAAATATAAATACATAAGTCAGGTTATACACATTGATTGATTGTATGTCCATGAAGTGACACTGGACGCAGACGTGTCTGTACATAGGGTGACTGATAGGAAATGGCTAGCGGTGCTTGGGTGTGGAGGGGTTGGGTCAGCCTCACTGCTTGGGGAAAGTAACTGGTTTTGAGTCTGGTGGTCCTGGCCTGGATGCTACGTAGCCGCCTCCCTGATGGGGGTGGGACAGACAGACCGTGAGCAGGGGTGGCGGGATCCTTCATGATGTTACTGGCCCTTCCCCAGCAGCTTTCTGTGTTTATGTCCTTGATGGTGGCTAGACTGATGCTGGTGATAGGTTGGGCAGTTTGGAGTACCTGTTGTAGATTTGTGGATGCAGTTCCCAGCACCATGCAGGATGTTCTCTACAGCGCATCTTTAGAACAATGTGAGTATAGACGTGCGCAGTCCAGCTCTTTTCAGCCTCCTCAGAAAGTAGAGGCATTGGTGAAATTTCCTGATTTAAAAACATCGGATTCTCCATTTTGTAGCATATGGAGTAGGTCGCATTCCTAGGGCTCTCTCTCTTTTAATATATTTTATATCCCACTGACAGATCCTTTTTAGTTTTGATGATTTATTACTTCTACTGAAGGTTTTATTATTTGTACTGAAGGATTTACGACTTAATTACAATGGCCGAAAAAAGTCATTCTGGTATTGAACTGAGAAGCGGCAAGACTTTCCCTGAAACGGAGCAAACGGAACAAACCAAGGAAACGGAGGAACCTGTTACACTAGCAGGAATATTTTCTTCAATACAGGACATGAAATCGGAATTTGGATCGCTTAATATTAAAATTGATAAGCTGGTCAGTTCAAACGGGAAGCTTGAAAAAGCTATTTCTACGATTCAAGACTCTCTGGAAAACTTGGACTTCAGACACTTCAGCAGACTACAACCCGAGTTGAGACTGAGCATGATCTATTCAAGCAAACTATTAAAGATCAAGGGATGAAGATATCGTCGATGGAAAATAAAATCAATGAAATTACCTCGGAACTATCTAAAACGAAGAAAAGAATGGTTGATTTAGATAGAAGAGGGCGTTGGCAGAATCTGCGTATTTTGGGACTGCCTGAAAATACTGAAGCTGGCGATCTGTTAAAATTCATTTCAGATATGTTGTACTCACTTTTCAATGAGACCCTTGAAACTAGCCCCTTAATCGACAGAGCCCACAGAATTCCATTTTCTCGGCGTTCACCCGAATTACGTCCTCGAGTAGTTGTACTTTCTTTGCATTATACGACTAAAGAAGCTATTCTTTGAGAAGCCAGAAAGAAGCGGAAATTAATCTTTAATTCAACGCAGATTTGTATAGTTGAAGACTATCCTCCTGAAATCTTAGCCAAAAGAAAGAAATATCGAGAAGTTATGAGTGAAATGTATGAATTAGATTTAAACCCCTCCCTTCGCTTTCCAGCAAAGCTTATAATTTTTCCTGAAAAATCTCAGTCACTGAGAATCTACTCTCCTCAGGAGGGATGGGAGTATATTAAAAATCTTAAAGTTAAGCCTACTGAATAAAATATTAAAGTTATTCCGATTACTCAATAGGCAATTTTGAAGTATTTGCTGTATGAGTTGTTTATGGAGCTTCTGAGTTAAGTACATTCTATACCTTTTCATTCTTTGGTATGGGACGTGGCTGATTTAATTTTTTTTACCTTATTAATAATTAGTATATATACAACTGTCTTGTAGGGAACCTTTATAGTATTGTACTTTAATGAATATGTGCTTAAGCTATTTTAGCTGATTCTAAAATGGCCGTTGTTGATTATGTTTTTATTAATGTTAGACATAACACTATAATAGTTGAATTCTGCTTGTGTCTTTTATTATGGCTATTTTCCGTGGGATCTTTGCTTTATTTTAATATATGGAGCTGCAAGATGCAGAACGGGGTTAAGTGTTATTAGTCAGCATGGGACCAGCCTATCGGTTCCTTAGTTTCTATCTCTTGGGAGAAGGAGGGGGGAGGGGTCTATTAGAGTAGTTCTTTTGATTGGGCAGTTCTTTTGATGGATTTCTCTTTCATAAATGCGTCACTCCTTCTGGTTGTACCTGCGCCTTTAGGTTTAATCTGTACTTGCGTAACATTTCTTTTATATAATATTAAATACAAATTTAAACATGGATGTTAATAAAATCAATATAATATCTTGGAATTGGAACGGTGTCAATCACCCCATTAAGCGTAAAAAGATTTTTAAGAAATTAAAAACACTTAATGCAGATATTATTTTTGCGCAAGAAAATCATGTACGAAAACAGGATGCTTTTGGAAAGGACCTCTATTTCACTCGCTGTCGGATAGTAAAACAAGAGGCGTTTCTATATTTCTTAGCCCCAAAATCCCTTTTGTACTCTTTAATACTACTACTGATTCGATTGGAAGATATTTAATTGTTACTGGTTTATTATGCGAGCAAAAGGTAGCTCTGGTGTGTGTATACGCACCTAATGTAGATAATTCTGATTTTCTTAAGAAACTTTTTTCTGAGTTACCGAATTTCAATGAATATAAGCTGATCATGGGTGGTGACTTTAATTGTTGTTTAAATCCAGAAGGAATGTCAAATTTGGTTATATGGGACACGTTGAAATCTTTTCTTAGCGGACAGATAATCTCATATTCAGCAGCCTTGAGAAAGAAAACTAAAGCATAATTGTCAGTTCTTATTAATAAAATTAAACAGATAGATAAAGCGTATACAGTTAAATCTACTGAAGACTTTTATAAAGAAAGGGTCGAACTTCAATCAGAGTATGACTTGCTTCCAACCTTTCCCATTGAACAGCAAATTTTTAAATCTAAAAGTTTATTTTATATACATGGGGAAAAATCTGCTAAACTTTTAGCGGGTCAGTTAAAGGCTGGGATGGTCAGAAGACAGATTTTAAAAATTCATCGACCAGATAGAACAGAAACTTTAGATCCTTATGAAATTAATAAGATATTTATGGACTTCTATTCTAACCTTTATAAATCTGAATTCTCTGATAGCACTATTATTATGAATAGATTTTTGCAAAGGTTAAACATACCTCAAATTACGATTCAAGATGTTGATATGTTAGATGCACCTACTAAACAAGAGGAGATAGCCAAGGCTATATCCTCTATGCAATTAGGTAAAGCTCCAGGACCTGATGGTTATACGGTAGAATTTTACAAGACTTTTCATGAAATGCTTATACCACATCTTCATCAAACGTTTACCGATTCTACATCCTCTGGGAACCTTCCTAAAACTTTTTATGAGGCATTAATTTCATTGATTCCAAAAAAAGGAAACGACCCACTGGAATGTGTATCCTATAGACCTATTTCTTTATTGAATGTAGATTTTAAAATCCTCTCTAAGATTCTAGCAAATAGGCTTGAGAATATCTTGCCTAATGTTATCTCAAACAATCAAACAGGATTTATAAAAAATAGGTACTCACATTTTAATATTTGAAGATTGTTAAATATTATTTATTCCCCCTCAGCCAAAGAAACTGAATGTATTGTATCTTTGGATGCAGAGAAAGCCTTTGATAGGGTGGAGTGGCCTTATCTATTTCAGGTTTTGAAGAAGTTTAATTTTGGTCCAGGATTTATTTCCAAGATTAAATTGATTTATCAGGCCCCGGTAGCTGTGGTTTTAACTAATAATCAAAAGTCTCCTTACTTTAGATTATTTAGAGGTACCTGTCAGGGTTTTCCCCTTGGTCCTTTATTATTTAATTTGGCTTTAGAACCACTTGCTATTGCTCTTAGGGATTCTAATTCTGTGCTGGGTATTAGGAGAGGGGATAAATTACATAAGATTTCATTATATGCAGATGATTTATTAGTTTACATTTCAAATCCTAGGAAATCTATTCCTTTTATGTTATCTATACTTATGGAATTTGGTATTTTTTCTGGATATAAACTTAATTAAGTGAATTATTTCCTATTAATAATTATTCTGATTATTATGATCAAATACCTTTTAATATTGCCAAAAACCATTTCACTTACCTTGGTACCAAAATTACTAAAAATTTTAAAGACCTATATAGGTATAATTTCTTCCCTTTAGTTGAATATACTCAACAGGCGCTTTCTAAATGGTCACCTATGTCGATGTCATTGATAGGTCAAATAAATGCTATAAAAATGGTTATTCTACCGAAATTTTTATATATATTTCAAGCAGTTCCCTCTTTTGTTCCAAAAACATTTTTTGATCAAATAGATTCTCTGATTTTGTCTTATGTTTGGAATAACAAAAGTTCTAGAGTGAATAAACTTTTATTGCAAAACCAAAAAAAGATGGAGGACTGGCCTTACCAAACTTTAGATTTTATTATTGGGCAATTAATATTTGTTATATTACTTCTTGGACTTATGATATAGACGACCAAGATCACCCTTCATGGTTACAGCTGGAGGAAAATTCAGTAATGGGGTTTTCGTTAGCTTCTTTATTAGGAGCTCCTCTTCCCTTTTCGCTCTCCAGAATAGGTAGAAAAGCTCTCAACCCTATTGTTAAACATACTTTAAAAATTTGGTTTCAGTTTCATAGATTTTTTGAATTAAATGATTTTCTACTTTCTAGTAATATTTATTCTTTTCTTTTTTAAACCATCAACTTTGGATTAGGCTTTTTTAACATGGAAAATTAAGGGTATAAAAACTTTTTTAGATTTGTTTTTACAGGACTGTTTAATGTCCTTTTCACAGTTAATGGATAAATATGATATCTCTAAAACACATTTTTTCAGATATTTACAGGTTAGGAATTTTTTATGTGATTTTTTACCGAATTACCCCTCGGTCTGCTCTTTAAATTTGGCTTATGCTATTTTTCAGCTTAAACCTTTTCAAAAATTATTAATAGCTATCATTTATAAACAGTTAATGAATGCTTGCATGTCGCCTAATGATAGGGTTCAACGCATCTGGGAAGTAGAACTTCAACACTCACTTTCAGACAATCAACGGAGTAAAATTTATTATCTAGTTAATAATTCATCTATCTGCGCACACCATATCTTAATTCAGTTTAAGATAGTACACAGGGCCCATATGTCCAAAGATAAATTGGCGCATATTTTTCCTAATATAAGCCCTATTTGTGACAGATGTAACGCAAAAGTGGCTACTCTAACTCATATGTTTTGGTCATGTGTAAGTTTAAACAATTTTTGGAGGGATGTGTTTGGAATATTTTCTAAAGTTATAGATGTGGATGTTCAACCTAATCCACTTACAGCAATTTTTGGGATTTTTCCAGAGGAAGCAAGCAAAGTGTCTGCTTCCGCTCAACGTATGATAGCCTTTTCAACTTTACTGGCTAGGAGAGCTATTTTGCTACACTGGAAAGAATCTAACCCGCCTACTGTTTTCTATTGGCTCTCCTCCATCATGTCATGTCTAAGCTTGGAGAAAATTAGAAGCCGGACATTTGATACATCCTTTAATTTTGAACATGTCTGGCGACCCTTTATTCAATACTTTCACATTATTTAATGAATGAATGAATTAATTAATTAATTTTTCTTTACTCTTTTCGGAAAATCCTTATCCGTGAATGTTCGGAGATGACTAGAAGGATGTTTTTTTTTCCCCTCTCTCTTTTTTTAATTTTATCCTCAATTGGACTGCCCAATCTTTCCTTTTCTTTCCTTTTTCTTTCTCTTTTTTTCCGTCTTAGTTAGTTAGTGGGGTTTTTTTCCTTTATCAAATAAAATTTCCAATTTTTTTTATGATTGCTATGAGGAGTTTTAGTTTTTTTTAACCATTGTATATATAACAGCGTAATATTTTACCTATCTGATTTTTACATTATATATTTTCTGTTTTTTATTGTTGTTTATATGTCTTTTATATTATCTGTTTGCTAAACTCCTCCTCTGATCTGTATATTCTTTATTTGAAAATCAATAAAAAGATTGAAAAATGAAATGAAAAATGTTGTTCATTGTTTTTCCACATGATTGTGTTTATTGTCACCTGGCCAGTACAGATTGTGTTTTATTTAACAGCATCACTATGGTGAACAATGTGTTCCTTGTTCCCTTAGATAAGGAAATCCCCATTATTGTGGCCTGTAGCCTGATTGCACTGTTCTTCATCATGGCTCCCATCGTCTTCTTCCAAGTAAAAAGGTAATGTCACCAATTCAAGTGAAGTTGGTTGTCGTATGGACAGGTAATGGTGATGTAGAGGTACAATCACAGGCATTTCACAGACTTCACAGGTAGACAGGGTCATAAAGAGAACTTTTGGCATGTTGGCCTTCATAAATGATGGACATTGAGTACAGGAGTTGAGACGTTATGTTGTAATTATACAGTAATGTGCATTAGTCTCAGGCAAATATATATAGCTAGGGTGTCTAAGACATTTGCTCAGGACTGTAGTAATTTTATGTATCGCACTGTACTGCTGCCACAAAAAAAAAACAGATTTCATGAAGATGTGAGTGATGATAAAGCTGATTCTGATGTGGGTCTCTATTGTGGACTGAGAGTGGGAAGGGGGCAGGCAGAGGGGAATCGTGGTTGGGAAAAGGGGAAGGGAGAGGCATTCTGTCATGATCAATAAACCAATTCAATGGTTCAAAGGTTCAATTTTATATCAGAGAGTGTATACAGTTTACAACCTGAAATTCTTACTCTTCACAGGCATCCACCAAACAGAGAGAAAAAACCCCAAAGAATGAATACCAGAAAAACGTTAGAATCAAATGACCTTGCCTGCTGTCTCGGGGTGGGTGCCACACCACTACCACCCCCACCCCCCGTCCCTGGTACTCCCTCGCTGCCACCTGGCCCAAACCTCTTCTGCACAGGGAAGATATCAATAACATTGAAAGAGTACAGAGAAAATTTACAAGGATGTTGCCGGGACTTAAGGGCCTGAGTTATAGGGAAAGGTTGAATAGGTTAGGACGTTATTTCCTGGAGTGTAGGAGGATGAGGAGAGAGTTGATAGAGGCACACAAAAAACGAGGGTTATAAATGGGGTAAATGCAAAACTGACTTTTTCTACTGCGGGTGGATGAGACTGGAATTAGAGGTCATAGATTAAGGGTGAAAGGTGAAATATTTTAGGGCAATGTCTTCACTCAGTGATGCGGAACAGGTGGAGGGTGTGGGTTTGACTTGAAAGAATTTGGATATGTATGGGAGAGTGGTGGGGTGGAGATATGTCTCTACCAGAGGAGATGTGAGGTGCTCCTTTCTTCTGCTAGCCTGCAGGTCACCCTTGGTCAAGGCGTAGCACCTCCTTAGCCCCCCCAACCCCTTTCAGGGTCACGTGAAACCATGGGAACAGGTGGTGGATGGTCGTATGGGCAGCCGGTGCATATCACAAGTCCTGGTTACGCAACCACTGATGCCAGGCAGACAATCTCTGAAGAGTATTGATAATGGCCGGGCTCGTTCATCTTGTAAAGTCACCACCCAGAATAAGGCAATGGCAAACTATTTCTGCAGGAAAATTTGCCAATAAGAACAATCATGGTTATGGAAAGAGCATGATCACCTACATCATACGATAGGCAACGTAATGACGACATGTATGGGAGGGGTATGGAGGGCTGTGGTCTAGGAACAGGTTGATGAGACTGGGCAGAATAATAGTTCAGCACAGACTAGATGGGCTAAAGGGCCTGTGTCTGTGACTCTGTGTAGGTATAGGCATCACACAGAAGTTAAAATATATAAATAATACCAACGGTGAAGAGAGGGAAGGAAAACAAGTCCTTATGACACAATCAAAGCACGGAAGAGGTTCACTAGGACCATAACCACCAGAACAGAGTAGGTGCACCAAGCAACCCATGCCTGTGATGATCTCAGTAACTCCTTGGAGTGCAGTGACGGATCTTGCAAACGCTAGCTTCTTAGCGCTGTTTTTTTTTTGTTCTCTTTGCTGCAGGAAGAAGAGGTTGTGGTTGGAGAGCATTCCGGACCCAGCCAAGAGTAAACTCTTCCACTTGGGCACGCAGGTAAATGTCTTGCAAAGCACCAGAGGACCTCACGGTTCATCCAGCGCGGGGGTCCAGTCTGCCGAGGGGAAGTCCACGTCTCTTAAAAGTCCCCAACGCTTCTGCCTCTACCACATTGCAGGCAGTGTATTCCAGCACCCACTACTCTCTCTGTAAGAAAACCTGCCTCTCACATCTCCTTTAAAATTACCCCTTCTCACCTTCAATGCGTGCCCTCTGGTATTAGACATTTTCAGCCTGGGAAACAGATACTCTTTGTCCACTCTATCTATGCCTCTCATGATCTCCCTCAGCCTCTGGTGCTCCAGAGAAAGCAAGTCTCCCTAGTTTGTCCAACGCTTCATGACAGCACACGCCCTCTAAACCAGGCAGCATCCTGGTAAACCTCTTCTGCACCCTCTCCAAAGCCTCCCTATAAAGCAGTGACCAGAACAGTATATGTAATATACAGTTGCATATACGGTATACAAATAGGCGCCACAGCGGCGTAGTGATTAGCGCAACACTGTTACAGCTCGGGTCATTGGAGGTCAGTGTTCAATCCCGCACCTTCTGTAAGGAGTCTGCATACACCCTCCCTTCGAAACGTGTGGGATTTGCCCAAGCGCTCAGGGTTCCTCCCACAGTACCGGGTAGATTGATTGTTCTTTGCAAATTGTCCCGTGATTAGAAACATAGAAACGTGCAAACACAGGTAAGAACCTATAACTCAATACAGGCCCTTCGGCCCACAACGCTGTGCCGAACATGAACATAGAAATTACCCAGGGTTACCCAGAGCCCTCTATTTTTCTAAGCTCCACGTACCTATTCAAAAGTCTCTTAAAAGACCCCATTGTATCCGCCTCCACCACCGTCGCCGGCAGCCCATTCCACGCACTCACCACTCTGAGTAAAAGGCTTACCCCTGACATCTCCTCTGTGTTAGGCTTGGGCTAATCGGCATTGTGGGGTTGTTGGGGTGGTGTGGCTCAAAGGCACAGAAGGACATACTCAAGGTTCAAAGTTCAAATTAAATTTAATACCACCCTGAGATTCATTTTCTTGTGGGCATTCACAATAGAACAAAGAAATGCAATAGGATCAATGAAAGGCCGCAGCCAACAGGACAGACAAGCAATGTACAAAAGACAACAAACTCTGCAAATACAAAAGAAGAAGTAAGAATTGATAATAATAAATAAGCAATAAATATTGAGAATTTGAAATGAAGTGTCCTTGAAAGTGAATCCAGAGGTTGTGGGGATGGTTCAGTGAAGTTGAGTGTAGTTATCCCCTCTGGTTCTAGAGCCTGGTGGTTGAGAGGTAGTAACTGATCCTGAACCCGGTGGTGCAGGTCCTGAGGCTCCTGTACCTCCTTCCTGATGGCAGCAGCGAGAAGAGAGCACGGCCTGGATGGTAGTGGGGGAGGGGGTTCCCTGATGATGAAAGTTACTTTCCTACAACAGCACTCCACGTAGATGTGTTCAACGGTGGGGACGGCTTCACCCATGATTGACTGGGCCATATCGACTAGTTTTTGTAGGATTTTCTGCTCAAAGGCATTGGTGTTTCCACACCAGGCAGTGATGCAGCCAGTCAATACACATCTGTATCTCCACTACACATCTGTAAAAGTTTGTCAAAGTTTAGGTGTCAAAGCTTCTGAGGAAGTAGAGGGTTCTCCGTACGAGCTGGGCCCAGGGCAGGCCCTGCAAAATGATAACACGCACAAAGTTGGTAACCTTCTCCACCTCTGACCCTCCGATGAGGACTGCCTCGTGGACCTCCAGCTCCCTCCCTCCCGCAGTCAATAACCTGCTCCTGTTCCCTCTCTCTTGCCTGTTACCAATGACGAAGTGACTGAGGCCAATTGCCTTGGACCTGAGTAAACTCACCCACCGCTTGATCAGTGACAGAGCGGAATCTCAGAGGTTACCCACCTGGTGACTTGTCAGCCCACACACACACTGGACCCCACGATCCTCTCCTCCTTTCAAAGGAAGCTTATTCACTGATTTCAGCATCTTATTATGATGGTGGCTCTGAAGCTCGAGGTGTCAGGGGTTCAGAATTCAAATCTGCCATTCCCTGTAAGGAGCTTGTACGTACCCGCCCCCACGGAATGCGTGGGTTTCCTCCCACAGTCCGAAGACGTACCAGTCAGTAGGTTATTTGGTTAGTATTAAATTGTCCGTGGTTAGGTTAGAGTTAAATCAGCGAGTTACTAGCGGTGTGAGTCGAAGGGCCAAAGGGCCTGTTCTGTATCTCTAAGTAAGATAAATAAATACTACACAATTCACACAATTTACATTCTATACCATACTTGGCCTTGAATACATTTGAACACCTGTAGCAGCCATCAGAAGCCTCCTTTGTACCCATGGGACAGGCCGGCATGGGTGGATGCCCGGAAGAGGGAGACAAGCCGTTGGCTGCTCACTGTCTATCCCCGTGAGCGGACGCGCCAACAGCAAGTGGGGGATGCAGCCCATTCCATCACGGCAAAGACTCCCCCGCCAGTCGAGCACATCCGCATGGAGTGCTGTCGTGGGAAAGGAGCCCCCGCCACCACCAGATTCGGGAACAGTCACTACCCCTCAACCACCAGCTCCTGAACCAGCGTGGATAACTTCACTCACCCCGGCACTGAACTGATTCCACAGACTATAGATTCACTTGCAAGGACTTTACAACTCATGTTCTCAGTATTATTTATTTATTTGTTTGTGTTGTGCTTCCACGATTGGTCTTTTTTTGTCTTCTATTTCATATTGTTTGCTGTCGGCCTTCATTTGTGTGTAGTCTTTCATCGATGCTATTGTATTTCTCTGTCATACTGTGAATGCCCGCGAGAAAATGAATCTCAGAGTCGGATATGGTGACACACATGTACTTTGAACTTTGAAGTTGTCCAGGTTCAGGATGAGGAGATCGCCTGACCGGCCCACCCTACACTCCTTGGAACACGTGGTTGGTGAGGCCTCAGTACAGCCTGTTAGTGGCCCTCCGTTGGCTGGGGTTGACCGTGGATGTTGCATCCTACTGCCCACATAATATGCAAGCTAGGACAGTGCAATATGGAGAGCCAGCCATTGCCCACGTCTCCGTGCACCTGGTGAACGGCAGAGACTGATACAGTTTGGCACCAGCGTGTCGCAGGTGTCACCGGTCAGCGTTGAATTCAACGTAAGACTGCCTTAGCCCTGGATTTTTCCTCGGTGTTCACTCCCGAAGCCGTCCCCACGAGTGGGTGGGTATAGACGCAAAACAACGGAGGCTTGAGATCAGAGTTTTCCTTCTGCTGGAGGAGCTGCCGACCACGGCTGACCAGCCCCATCTTCCCGAAGCGACTGGTTTTAAGGCGCCAGTAACCCGTCTTTGCCCCTTCTCCTGTCGGTAGAAATGGTTCTGCCGGGCTCAGTAGCCAAGCCACACGTGAAAGCCAGGAGCTGGACCTGGTTGTCAGAGGCAATTTTGGAAGCATTTAGTAGGTAGTGGGAGCTTATCCCCATCAGATAAGACAACTTGAAGCAGCCTGGTAAGATCTGTCCAATCCTCTCCCTTTCAGCAAAGCCCACTGAGACCTGTGGCTGCCATAGAGACGGTGACTTTGGAAGAAGGCAACATCTGCAAAGTGGTGGCTGCGGAATCGACCGCAGCCTCTCCTCAGGTTATCCCAAGGTAGGTCCCTGACTCACTCCGGGGTCCATGGGCGGCGGGCGGACAACACCCCTCTCCCCTCATGAGGAGAAAGCTGCCCTGGCAGGGAACCGGCTGTCTGAACCTTGAATTTACAACTTTGTACCAGAGCTCCACTAAAGGGAAATTCTTCAAAAATGTATTTTCAGGGATTCCCAAACTTTTTTACACCCTGGGCCAATACCATGAAGTAAAGGATGGGGAACCTGTGCCTATACCTTTACCTGGCCAGCGGTCTGTCCCTTACGCCACTGCCATTTAGGGCAGCAATGAAGGTCGCCCATCCCCGTCTGACCTCGGCCATCTCCTCCATTGTGCCCCAGGTGTGGTACGGGGTCCTCACTCCTCTCTTGCCAAGTTGACTTTGGTCTCCCATGGTTTCCTCCACCCTTCAATGCAGCCAGATGTAGAAAAATTCTACATTGCTGTTTCAGGAACAGTTGTGTCTGGCCGGTCAGTGTTGTTAACCCTGAGTTGAACCTGGAGGACCGGTACCTGTCCAAGTACCTTTGAAATGGTGTTAATGTACCTGCCTCAAACACTTCTGGTAGTTCATTCCATAATAATGACCACTCTCTAGGAGAAAGAAGTGTCCCTCAGGTTCCTATTAAATTTCTCCCCCCTCATCCTCACCCTACACTCAAAGGTACGTCCTGTGCCTAATAAATTGGCCACTGAGTGTACGTTCATGGTCTTTTGCTGTTGTAGCCCGTCTACTTCAACATTCAACGTGTGTTCAGAGATGTGCTTCTGTACACCACTGTTGTAATGCATGTTTATTTAAGTTACCGTAGCCTTCCTGTCGGATTGAACCTCCTTGGCCGTTCTCTGAACTCTCTCATTAACAAGGCATTTTCACCCACAGAATTGCTGTCACTAAATGTTTTTTTGTTTTTCCACACCATTCTCTGTAAACTCTAGAGACTATTGTGTGTGAAAATCCCAGGAGATCAGCAGTTTCTGAGATACTCAAACCACCCCATCTGGCACCAACAATCATTCCACAGTCAAAGTCACTTAGATCACATTTCTTCTCCATTCTGATGCTTGATTTGAACAACAACTGAACCTCTTGACCACGCCTGCACACTTTTATGCATTGAGTTGCTGCCTTATGATTGGCTGGTTAAATATTTGCATTAACGAGCTGATGTACCAGTGTACCCAATAAATTGGCCACAGAGTCTAGTTCTTGATTCTCCAACCCTGAGAAAAAGACTGTGTGCATTCACCCTATCCTTGCTCCCTTTGTGGTCTTACCGTTAGATCACCGTTATTCTCCGAGACTCCAGCGCAAGAAGTCCAAATGTGCTCAGCCTCTGCCCATAACTCAGTCCCTCTGGGCCTGACAACGTCCTTGTAAAAATCTCCTCTGAACTCTCTTTCCGGCTTGGTGGCATCTTCCCTACAGCAAAGAGATCAAATCTGAGCACAATGTGTCCTCACCAACAATCTGCGTTACAGAACAGGAGAGATAAAATTGTCAATATCAGGATTATTGGCAACTTGTGGTAAAGATTTACTAAGTTTTATACTTTATGGCTCTGCAGGGTAAAAGCGGAATCCCCCCCGAAGGAGGAGAAACAGGACCATTCTTCTTCCCCACTGACAAGCCAGAGCAGCAAGCAAGCAGAAATGTACCAGGGTTTATCACCAGAAACGGGAACGTCTTCACCCTCTGCATCAGAATGCCCTGACCCCCAGGTGTCGCAGAGTGAGCCAGCTAACTATAATGGCCCCTATTTATTCAATTTTCAAGATATTTCTTCCATCCTGACTGTTCTTACCGAAATAAAGACGGCAACCAGCAAAAATGCGAATTATTTCAGGCGAGGGCAGGACGCTCCCGCCTACGTGAAGCTCCCCTCTGGAGGGGCAGTGGCAACAGATCAGAGCGATGCCAAGCCAGCCCCATCTGGGCCTTCCAACGCTTACGTCCTGAATCTTCCCACTGCATTGAAGTCGCCAAACTATTATCTCCACGCAGACGTGGGGGCACTCCCCGGTGAGAAACCAGCCCAGCCGCCACACAGCTCCACTTCCAGTTGCGTCACTTTTGCCTCGCCCGCTAACTCAGCCCACACACCTCCACCAGAGGCTGCCACTGACGACGCTCAGGCAAAAGGCACGGACGTCTCCCGGCCGGTTTCAGGCGTGGCCAGTCTGCAGGTGACCTCCTCCAGTCACGGGCCAGTGTGCAAGGATTCAGCACCAAAGGATAAAAACGCCCAGGACGCAAGCCCCGTCTCGCAGGACCATCCCACAGCGGCACCCTGGCCAGCAACTTGCAGTGGCTACGTGCTGAGTCCTCCTGGGGAAGAGAGTCATGTGAAAATGGCCCCCACGCTCCCCACAGCCACCGAGCTCAAAGTCCAAAGCCTCTTGGCTGATCCTCAACCAGGGCTGGGGTACCACCCTTCGACTCGAACGATGGATACTGACCACTCTCCAGAAGGAAATTCCTTGGCCAAGCACCAAACGGACTTGCAGAAGCTGCCGAGCAAGGAACGAGGGCAGTCTCTCACCGACGTGGAGAACAGTGAGGCCCCAGAGGTCATTCTTTACCAGCAAGGAGCCAAACCCATTCACTTCCAACAAATCGGAGATTATTGCTTCCTTCCTGGGTCCTGTCCAACCAAGACCAATGGAATCACAAAAGTCAACTTCCCACCATCTCCCACAAACCAGAAACATGCCAACGAATGTTGGGACTTCCAGGGGAAAATGTCACCTCATCAACCCAAGCAGTTGCTGAGCCACGGGAGGGGCAACTGTGTGTGAAGCTTGCTGATTAGCCCCTCTCTCAAGTTTGAACTCGAATGGTTTTGGGGTTAGGGCTTTAGGAACAGGGATGGGGGTTAATAGGGGTCAAGGGTAATAAATAATGATCCTAGGCAGGAATTCAAGGTCAGGTCGGGGTGCTGTGCGGTCGAGGGTGTGTGACCCACCCAGGTCAGCGGGGTCAGTGGTCCGTGCAAGTCCGGAAGTTGAGGCCCAAAGTTGAGGGGTGACAAGTCCTGGGGTGAAGTTGGGGGCTTGATGCCTGCAAGTCTGAGGTTCTGAGGCAAAGGGCTAGAGGCCCAGATGTGGCTTGTCCAGGAGCTGAAGGCCTGCCAGTCTGAGTGAATGGGTGGGTGGGGGGGGAAATGTCTCATTTTGTTTTGGTGCTGTTGTTCTGCTGAGTGTTGTGGGCCAACGACACTGGGTTGGAATATGTGGCGATGCTTGCGGGCTGCCCCAGACGCATCTTTAGGCGTGCTGGTCATTAAAACAAAAGGCGAGTTTCACTGTACGCGCAATCTATAAACCTGAATCTGAGCTTTTCATCAGCAAGCTGTCAACCCATGCGATGGTTGAGAGCATTACCACTCTCCAGGGTGCAGTGCAGAGGAGTGGAGTCTGGCCCCAGTGTGGTAACCAGGTTACGGGCCCATCGTTCTGGTCTCAGTGATGATGACATCACTGCCGGGGTAACAACAGAATGCAGAGCAGTACAGCACAGGAAAGGCCCACAATGTCTGTATTGGACATGAGGCCTAATTAAACGAAATGCTTTTGCCTGCAGAAGATCCCTGTCCCTCCATTCCCTGCACGTTTTGTTTTTGTTGAGGCTCTGTACAGCACAGGCCCTTCTGGCCCTTCGAGTCATGCTGCCCAGCACTGCCCTGATTTAATCATATCCTAATCACAGGACAATTTACAACTAACCCACCAACTGGTACGACTTTGTACTGTGGGAGGAAACCAGAGCACCCAGAGGAAACCCATACAGTCACAGGGAGAACGTACAAACTCCTTACAAGGCATCGGTGGGAATTGAACCCGGGTTGCTGGTACCGTAAAGCGTTGTGCTAACTATGCCACCTGATGTGCCAGTCAAAAAGACTTATAAATGGCTGCTACCCTGCTACCGCCTGTGGGTTCTGGTGATTTATCAATCCCCAGGTTCCAGGTTCTTTTAAGAGTTCAAGAATGAGTGAAAACTTGCTTCACTGTCACCTATTTTATAGTTTAAACAAAAAAGCAGGTACAGAACATGAAACTAAAGAGACGAAGCCTAAGGCAAAGCCAAAGATAAGATGCCAATTTTTGCAGACTGCTACTTGTATACTGAGCTTAGGCAAATTCCTGGGATAAGCAAAGGGCCAATTAAAAGATACACAGTCACAGCACGTGTGTCAGGTGCTAACACTTGTCCAATGGAAAATGAAAAGGTGATAAATCGTTATGTAACACACACAAAATGCTGGTGGAGTGCAGCAGGCCAGGCAGCATCTATAGGGACATACAAAAGAGCTGGATGGACTCAGCAGGTCGGGCAGCATCCGTTGAAAGGAGCAGTCGACGTTTCGGGTCAAGACCCTTCATCAGGACTAAATGGTTATGTGACTGCTGTACTGCTTTGCCACCTGTAGAGGGCGGCAAATACTACATACTGTATTGTGAAAATATACGAGTTAAAAACTTCTGAGTAAACTAGAATTGCTAACAAATCATTAATTTGACTTATACTTTACTAAAGCATAAAAACAATCGATTCCAGCAATCCCTCCTGGCAGTGTATTTGAAGCAGCCAACGTTCTCTGTGTAAAAGAAAACTTTGTCCTACACATCTTCCTTAAACTTTCCCCCTTTCACCCTATTACCTCTAGTATGTGATATTTTCACCCGGGGGAATATGCCTGCTCTATTTATAATTCTACCCAGGAGGGTTTGCTGTTCAATTCCCACCGTGTCTGTAAGGACTCTGTATGTTTTCCCCGTGACTCCGTAGGTTTCTTCCAGGTGCTACAGTTTCTTCCTACACTCCAAAGAAGTAAGGGCTAGGGTTAATAAGTTGTGAATATGATATTTTGGCACCAGGAGCATGGACTTGTGTGTTGCCCTCTGGCACAGCCTCAGGAAATTTTCCTGTCCCTCCCCTCTTTCTCTATTCCCCATTCTGGCCTCTCACCACTTCTCACTTGCCTATCACCTCATCCTTCCCTTTCTCCAATGACCCACTCTCCTCTCCTGTTAGATTCCTTCTTCTCCAGCCCTTTACCTTTCCCACCCACCTGATTTCATCCTCCAGTTATCCTCCTTCCCCTCTCCCTACCTTTTTATTGTGGCATCTTCTCCCTTCCTTTCCATTCCTGAAGTAGGGTCTTGGCCCGAAACATCGACTGTCTCTTCATTTCCGTAGATGCTGCCTGACCTGCCGTGTTCTTCCAGCATTTTGTCTGTGTTGCGCCGGATTTCCACCATCTGCAGACTTTTCCACGATTTGAAGCACCTTGCTGTTTGATTTGATGTTTCGATGCACGTACACGTGACAAATAAAGCTAATCTCTTAAAAATAAAAAATCTCTTAAAAAAAAGAGGCGAGAGGAAGGGGTGGAGCAAGAACCGGCAAGATCCAAGTGAGGAGGGGTGACAGGCAGATGGAAATAACGAAGAGATTCTCTTTAATCTCGCAGACCATTCCTCAGTTCAGAGTCTGTCTACCCTCTCCTTGTAGCTTTAACCATCTAATCCAGGCTACATCCTGGTATACACTCTCTAAAGTCTCCACACCCTTCCTGTAGTGGGATGACCAGTACTCCAAATATGCTTAATGCCTTGTTCTGTCTTCCATTTTTTTTCTGAACCTTGCCATAATTTTCAGTTCGGACTTTATTCCCTGGAGCGTAGGCAAATGTGCGGGGATTTGACAGGAGTACACAAGTTTATGAAGGATATAGATTGGGTAAATGCAAATGAGGTTGGGTGAGACCAGATCTGGAGGTCATAGGTTAAAGGTGCAAGGTGAAATGTCCCAGAGGAACCTGAGGGGGAACTACTTCACTCAGAGGGTGGTGAGAGTGTGGAATGGGCAGCCGGTGGATGTGGGGTTGATTTCAACATCTGAGAGAATTTTGAGTAAGTAGGGCTATGGTGTCTGTGCAGGGCAATGGGAGTAGGTGGAATAATAGTCCAGCGTGGCCTGAATGGGCCGACAAGTCTGTTTCTGTGCTGAAGTGTTCTACGTCTCAATGACTCCTAGCACAGCTAACCCACGTACTGGGAGTTCTGGGCTTGAATGGCAAATTATTGCAAAACCTGTGGGAACAAAATTTATTCTTGTAATTCTGAGAATGGTTAATTATTGCTACTTTGTCAATTTCATACAGTAATATCTACTTTTGAAGATGTCATTTTTATAGACAGAAAGGTTTGATGTATGTTATAAATATTAATAAATTCAGTTTGTATTTTACAGGTTGTAAAGATAGTACATGAACAATGTCACAGATTTTGTAGAATGCTCCAATAAATCACTTGAAAAGACTCTGCCGTTTAGTACTGGTAACCCACAAGCATAAACTCTCATCTTCCCCTTGTGCTTCCCAAGCTGGTAGGTTCCCTCAGGACTCCTCCTCAAACTGTGGTGAGACACACAGTTTTGCATAAATTCTATTGGATTTATTTATTTTCTTATAAATGCCTGCAAGAACTCACATCTCAAGGTAGTATGTGGTCACACACACACACACACACACACACACACACACACACACACACACACACACACACACACACACACACACACACACACACACACACACACACACACACACACACACTGAGTGGCCACTTTATTAGGTACACCAGTACACCTGCTTGTTCATGCAAATATATAATCAGCCAATCGTGTGGCAGTAACTCAATGCATAAGAGCATGCAGACATGGTCAAGAGGTTCAGTCGTTGTTCAGACCAAACATCAGCATGGGAGAAGAAATGTGATCCAAGTGACTTTGACCATAGAATGATTGTTGGTGCCAGACGGGGTGGTTTGAGTATCTCAGAAAATTCCTGGAGTTTTCATGTACAATCTCTAGCGTTTACAGAGAACGGTGCGAAAAACAAACAACATCCACCGACCGGCAGTTCTGTGGGCGTAGAACGCCTTGTTAATGAGAGAGATGAGGGGAGATCAGCCAGACTGGTTCAAGCTGACAGGAAGGTGACAGTAACTCAAATAACCACATGTTACAACAGTGAGCATCTCTGAACGCACAACACGTGGAACCTGGAAGTGAACAGGCCTAGGACCAGAGGGACAGCCTCAGAGTGGAACAATGTCCCTTTAGAACAGAGACGAGGAGGGATTTCTTTCATCAGGTGGTGAATCTGTGCAATTCACTGCCACCGATGGCTGTGGAGGCCAAGACATTCTATATGTTTAACGAGGAGTTTGACAGGTTGTTGATCTTATTTATTTATTAAGATACAGTGTGGAACAGGCCCTGCTGGCCCTTTGTGCCACGCCACCCAGCAGTCTCGCGATTTAACCCTCGCCTAATCACAGGACAATGTACAATGACCAATTAACCTACGAACCAGTGCACCTTTGGACTGTGGGAGGAAACCGGAGCACCCGGAGGAAGTCACAGGGAGGATGTACAAACTCCTTACAGGCAACAGCAGGTATTGAACCCAGGTCTCCTTTACTGTAAATCGTTGTGCCAACTACTAAGCTAACATGCCACCCCATGGGTAAGGGTGTCAACGGTAACAGGGAGAAGGCAGGGGAATGGGGTTGAGAGGGATAATAAATCAGTCATGATGGAATGGTGGAGCAGACTCGATGGGCTGAATGGCCTGACTCTGCTCCTAGGTCTGATGGTTTTACGAATGAGAGGCAGGGAAGAAGCCAGCGAGGAACCGTGAATACATCCTTCAGTGATGTTCATGAAACCGGTTGCTCAGCCTTCAATAGGACTTAAATTTGGAATGTGCTGGGCTGTGGGTGGGACGTGAACGGTGGAGAGCACTCTTCCAGGCTGAGGGAGATTCCGTACGTTGGGAATGGAAACTGTGAAACATCGATACCACTGCTGTTGGGTTCATTTCCGTTAAATCACTGGACTAAATGAAAATTAGTCCTCATACCCAGTCGGGGAAAGTAATCTAAGCTGTCTATTACTAGTTAGGATTTAATATCCGGCATAGATATATATTTAACATATATAAATAAATATATGCCTGTGCAAAAGTCTTAGGCACATATATATAATTAGTACTGTGCTTGTCAACGTGGAGCGGAGAGCAAAGGACGTTGGGAATGGTGAGGGTGGAGCATCATGGGAAGGGTGTGGGATAGGTGGCAGAGAAGGAGTGCCAGGGGTGGTGTGGGTGCAGACACACCCAGCCCTGAGACACCAGGCAAGATCGTTTGATCATTACAGGACATCCCTCTGGGGCTTCCCGCTCCCTCCCCGCTCCCTCCCCTCTCCCTGTCCCCCTTCCCACTCTCAGTCGACAACAGAGACACACAACAGAATCAGGTTTTACATCCCTCACACATGTCATGAAATTTGTTGTTTTTTCTGTGCCCAGAACATTTGCACAGTTCTGTGTATGCTTACTTGAGGGAAGTGAGGCTCCTAGTGATGACAGTTTTTATGCTGCTGAAACTTTATATCTCGCTTCTTCATCTGTTTTTATTGAGCAGAAGATAATTTAAGATACTCACTACCCAGCAGCTCCAGCAGAGCAGAGCACCATCAATAGCAGCATATTCCATCAACCCTGTCAGATCCCCCAACCCCAGCAGATCACCACTAATCCCAACAGAGCTCCATTAATCCAAGCTGAGCACAATTAACTCCAGCAGTTCTCATGAACCCCAGCAGATCAGCAGAGATCTGTCAACTCAGGAGATCTCATCAATCACAAAAGACCTAATCAATCCCAGCAGAGCACTGTGTGCAGGCCCAGTCAGACCCATCACAATATGCTCAAGGCAGTAGGGCAGTAGGTTCTCACCCACACCACCAGCTATCACACACGACCCCTCACCCTCCACTAATGACACCTCAGATCCCCAACCAAACCTGCCGCTTGTGGTCCTGTCCCATTCATCCTCCTCCCTAACCAAAGACTTCCTCAGATCCTTCCCTTGCAGAAATCCCTTTGCAGCTTCTCCTCTGTTGCCTCTTCGGCCATTTTGGGCCTGATAACTAAGGAAGGATGAGCTGACCTGGAGAGGGTCCAGAGAGGTTTCACAAGAACGGCCCTGGGAATGAAAGATGTCGGCCATTTGCTCTATCGTCTGCTCTGCCACTCAGTTAACTGAGATAAGGAAGAATTCGGAGGAGGTTCATGAGAAAGATTTTGGGAATGGAATGGTTATTATATGAGCAGTGACTGAAGGCTCTGGGCCTGTATTCACTGGAATTTAGTAGAATGAGGGGTGACCTCATTGAAACCTATCATATGTTGAAAGGCCTGGATAGAGTGGATGTTCCTATGGTGGGGGAGTCTAAGACCAGAGCACACAGCCTCAGAATAGAGGGGTGGACTTTTAGAACGGAGAGGAGGAGGAATTTCTTTAGCCAGAGTGTGGTGAATCTGTGGAATTTGGTTCTCCAGGCCAAGTCATTGGGCATATTTATGGCAGAGGTTGACAGATTGTTGATTAGTCAGGGCATGAAGGGATACGGGGAGAAGGCAGGGAGTTGGGGCTGAGGGGTCAGCCATGTTGAAATGGGCCAAGTGGCCTAATTCTGCCCCTATATCCTCTGATCTTAGGGAAACATAAAGTGAGATGGATTGTTTGTGTTAACAACCAATACAACCTTAGGATGTGCTGGCTGCAGCTGCAAGTGTTGTCACACATTCTGGCACCAACAGAGCATACCCACAATGTTCAGCAGAACAACACAGTTACCATAGAAACGTCCTCTCCACACCCACTCCATCGAGGCCTTCCAACATCACCTCATGATTCTTGAACTCAGTCCCTGACCAGTGAAGGCCAACCCACCATACGCCTTTTCAGCCACCCTATCAACTTGTACGGTAATTTTGAGGGATCTGTAGACATGGACCCAAGATCACTCTGTTCCTCCACGCAGTTAAAGATCTTGCCATTAACCCTTTATTCTTCCTTCAAATTCAAACCTCCAAAGTGAATCACTTCACATTTTCCCAGTTTGAACTCCTTCTGGAACAGCAAAAGAGATTTCTTCCTTTCCAACCTTGTTAATCTTCACAGCAAGGCCAGGCCCTGCATTCATCGTAAGTGCTCTGTTCAGCTGCTCTACAAGGTAATGCCTTTTGGTCTGCGGTTTATTAAAAACTTTGGCCTCACATTTCAGTCTTGGCAGAAGTGTTTGGACTCCAGCCACGGGCACTGACCCCAAGAAAGAGCACTTGTCCACACATCTGGAGAGCCCCAGGTGGCTATGAAAGGCTGGCTTGCTGGCTAGAGTGTGGAAGAATAAAATTCTTCTCCCTCCCTCTGGGCCTGAGCCCTTGGCAAGATCCTCGAAAGAAGGCAGTTGCTCCATATAAACATCACTAGAGGCCCAAGACCCTTTCCATTTCTGACATCACCCTGGCTTCCAGTGGCCCACTCACTTCTTCCTTTCCCCTTCCCCTCACCCCACCCGTCCATCCCCTCTCTCTGGTCCCTCAGCTCGTTCCATTTCTTCCATGGTCCACCGCCCTCTCCTATCAAATTCCTTCTTGTACAGCCTTTTATTTCTTCTACTTATCACCTCCCCTTCTCGCTTCATCTCCCCTTTCTTTCTCACCTACCTTCCCCCTCAACAGGTCTGGCTTATCACCTTTCCCTTCTCCCCGCCTTCTTAATCGGCATTCCGCCCTCTTTGTCTGCAGTCTTGATGAAGGGTCACTGTTTATTCCCCTCCATAGATGCTGCCTGACCTGCTCATTTCTCCAGCATTTTGTGTGTGTTACCCTCACAGGTCACCACAGGTATCTAACCTATCGAGAGCAGGCACAGGGCGGCAACGGGAAGATCCGCCTTCTTCCAGCCCCTCTTAGGTGCTGCTATAGGCTCTGTACCACTCTACACCCCTCGGATGTGCCCATAAGACATAGGAGCAGAATTAGGCCATTTGGTCCATCGAGTCTGTTCCACCGTCCATCATGGCTGTTTTATTATTCCTCTCTTCCCATTCACCCTGTAACCTTTGACACTTTTACCAATCAAGAACCCATCAGACTCTCCATCTTAAATGCACCCAATGACATGATCTCTACAGTGATCTGTGGCTATGAATTCCACAGATTCACCGTCCTCCAGCTTAAGAAATTCCTCCTTACCTCTGTTCTAAAGTGACGTCCTTGTGTCCTGAGGCTGTGCCCTCTGGTCCTCGACTGCCCCCAGAGCAGGCAACATCCTCTCTACATCCAGTCTCCAAGACAACAGCCAATCACTTCATGCTTCATGTCAAAGGTAAAATGTGAAAGGTCATGCCATTGAATACCCCCTAGCATCGTCCCACCATCTCAGGAAGGAGGACAATGTCGGGGTGTAAAATTGTTGTTTTTCTTGTAATTCAGTGAGATTTCAGTGAAATTTCCAGCAATTACAGTATTTCTCTAGCAAATTTTTAGCTTTCCATAGCAGGTGTCATGCTAACTGAATCTGGTAGTTTTATTAATTTTTTATCTCTGTAATTTTTGTTTTTCTCTTGCCTCAGTTTGAGACGACCACAAACATGTCTTTTCCTTTGTTCTCTTGGCTTGTTCATCTTCCTCTCTTGACACACTGAGTTCTCCAACCTCCAGGTCCAACTTCTCGTTGTTGGGCGAGGCTGGGTCGCACCCATTACACTACTGCAGAGTGATACACCAGCTGCTGGGAGAACTCAGTGGGATGAGCAGCATCTGCATGAGGAAAGGAACCATCGATGTGTGCCAAACCCCAAAACATTCCCCTGCCCAAACAGCAGATTGTGCATTGCTCCAGATTCCAGCATCTGACATCTCTTGTGTCTTGAACTTACTTGGGGAGCATAACTGTGTGTCCCACCCTCTCTGAGACGTGTAATTCCCCGGTTAAGATTTCCACTACGATGTTGTGAGGTAATTTATATTAGCAGTTTTCTGTAAAAGCTGTGTGCCATGCTGGAAAGAATGTTTTGGCTTCGGCTAAAGATAAGGAACCAGGTTGTCCAACTTAGTATGTGATCAGGATCCTCACCTCTTAGAACTGTCTCTGAGACAGCAAGGTGCTAGATCGCTCAGTCAATCTCCAAATGCAAATTGCAGTTCCAGGAACACACTTAGAATAAAAAAGAAGACATAGAAGAAATGAGAAAGAGAGTTTTGTGGACTATCTGGCAGATTTCACCTGAGGAAGCGTTGTTCGCTGGCACCATCCTGACCGGCTAACTCAGACAAATTTCAGGGTTGGAGACTGCATACATACTTCGTTAATTTGAATCTTTGAACCTTTGAAAAACCAACACAGCCTAACAGCACACAAAGGTGGCCACACATTCTGGTGCCAACACAGCATGTCCACCACGTTCACAGAACAACACAGAGCACAACAAGCAACAAAACAACGCCCCTCCCTCCCTCTCCCAACCACCCACACACGCAGACAGTCCTCCAAACCCAGGACAGGCCTCAGGTCCTCCAGTCTCCGGTGGACATTGGGCTCATAGACCCAAGGCCTCAGCCAACGGGCTTCACCTTCTGGTCTTTTTATTTCATTTATTTAGAGATACAGAACAGGCCCTTCTGGCCTAATGAGTTGTGCTACCCAGCAAATCCTAACCACCCTGATTTTACCCTAACCTAACCATGGGACCAGTTAACCTCCACCCTTGGACTGTGGGAGGAAACCCACACATTCCACAGGGAGAACACACAGAGACTCCTTACAGATCCAAAGATTTGAAGTACATTTCTTATCGAGGCATGTATGTAGTTTACAACCCTGAGATTCGTCTTCCTCACAGACAGTCACGAAACAAGAACCATGGAACCTGCCCAAAGAAAAACATCAACCTTCAAACCCTCCTCCCCCCCAGCAACGAAAGAGAGGGAAAACACAGAATGTAAAACATAAAATCCAAAAGCAAAGAGTCCCACGGAAGGGTTTCAGCCAGAAATGTTGACTGGCCTGCCGAGCTCCTCCAGCATTTTGTGTGTGTCGCTGGGATTTCCAGCGTCTGCAGATTTTCTCTTGTTTGTGGAGGCATAATTCAGTGTAGTTCAGCTCAGTGTTCATTATCTGTAGGCTGTCTTGATTCAAAAATCACCCAAAAGTCGGAACAGAAAAGAGAGACCAGAACTAGAACACATCAGAAATCTGAATTATAGAGTCCAACTCTACAATCTGCTTCAATTAACCCTCGTTCTGGCACCAGAACTGAACTCTGATGCCCCGAGCTGCAAACACACTACGCTAGTGTGGCACCCGTCACTTCTGATCAAACCTTTGGGCTTTGATTTTCAGTATTGACCCCCCCAGACTAGGCCATTTTATTGTTTCTATATAACACTTCGAACTAAGTTGTCCTCTTAAATGATTTCATAAAGATGTTGTATTATTGTAACTAAATTCTTGTAGGGTGTGGCATGGCGGTGAGGGATGTTAGGGTCAGTGTTCGAGCTGGGAGAGAGGAAATGTTCGAAACTGGAGATGGGATGTTATGTTGAAGTTGTACAAGACATAGGCAAGGCCTAATTTGGAGTATAGTGGGCAGTTTTGGTCACCTACCTACAGGAAAGATGTAAACAGGGTTGAAGGAGTACAGAGAAAATTGACAAGGATGTTGCCGGGTCTGGGGGACCTGAGTTATGTGGAAAGAGTGAATAGGTTAGGACTTTATTCCTTGGAATGTAAAAGATTGAGAGGAGATTTGATAGGGGTGTACAAGATTATGAGCGGTAAATCTGGATAAGGAAAATGAGATTTTCACTGAGGTTGGGTGGGTCTACACTAGAGGTCATGGGTTAAGGGTGAAAGGTGAGTAGTTTAAGGGGAACACGAGTGGAATCATCTTCACCCAGATGGTCATGAGAGTGTGGTACGAGCTGTCAGCTCAAGTGGTGCAGGCGAGCTCAATTTCAATGTTTAAGAGAAGTTTGGATAGGTACATGGATGGTAGAGGTTTGGAGGGCTCAGTGAAGGTCAATGATAATAGACAATTGATATGGTTCACACGTAATGCTGGTGGAACGCAGCAGGCCAGGCAGCATCTATAGGGAGAAGCGCTGTCGACGTTTCGGGCCGAGATGTCGACAGTGCTTCTTCCTATAGATGCTGCCTGGCCTGCTGTGTTCCACCAGCATTTTGTGTGTGTGTGTTGTTTGAATTTCCAGCATCTGCAGATTTCCTCGTGTTTGATATGGTTCAGCATGGATTTGATGAGACAAAGGGCACGTTTCTGTGCTGTACTTGTCTATGACTCCAGACAGTTCGCTCGCTATTCCATGAGTTGAGGCTGATAACTGGTTGCACTTCCACATCTTTCCTGACGGCAGTGGTGTTGAGCTGTTAAAGCGACAACAATCTGCCCGCGCATCTCAGCCAGTGCAACAGCGTCTGTGCAAGGACAGGAACTGTTGATACTTCGGGTTCAATGCAGGGTTTCGACCCAAAACGTCAACAACTCCTTTCCTCCCACAGCTGCTGCTCAAGCTGCAGATTATAAACACAGGGGATTCTGCAGACCCTGAAATTCCTGAGCAACACTGACAAAATGCTGGAGGAACTCAGCAGGTCAGGCAGTGTGCATGGCAGGGTTCCCAACCTGGGGTCCACGGACCCCTCAGTTAATGGTAGGAGTCCTTAGCATAAAAAGGATTGGGTACTCCTGATCTATGGAAATGACAGTTAATGTTTTGGGCCAAGACCCTTCATCGGGATTGGAAAGGAAGAAGGAAGAAGTCAGAGTGGAGGTGGGGGAGGACGAGGGGTGCAGGTTGATGGGTGAAACAGGTGAGGGGGAAAGGCAGGGGGATGGGGAGAGGGGATAGAGTAAGCTGGGAGGAGATAGGTGGAAGATGTAAAGGGCTGAAGGAGGAGGAATTGGAGAGGAGAGGACAATGGACCATGGAAGAAAGGGAAGGAGAAGAGGAACCAGAGGGAGGTAATGGGCTAGTGAGGAGAAGAGAAGAGGTGAGAGGGTAACCAGAATGGGGAATGGAAAAAAAGAGACAGTGGGAGGGGAGGCCATTATTGGAAGTGTGAGTATTTGATGTTCATGCCATCAGGTTGGAGGCTACGCAATCTAAACTGTTGCTCCTCCAGCTTGAGTTTAGCCTCATCATGACAGTAGAGGAGGCCATGGACAGACATGTTGGAATGGGAATGGGAAGTCAAATTGAAGTGGGTGGTGTTACGAATGTGCCGCAACTCTGAGGGGCCGAAGGGTACAAAGTCGACCCCTCCTTTTTGAGAATCGCAAGATCGCTATTAATTCGGGTCTGAGACCCAGGAAATGAGAGAGAGACACGCAGAATCCACAAGGTTTGGAATGTGTCCTGACCTCAGCGAAACAGAACCGCTGATAACGGCTATTGTCTCTGTGGTGAACTAGATATACCTGTCTGACTGCTCCTGTGGCTCCTCCCACTGACCCCTGCTGACTGCTCCTGTGGCTCCTCCCACAGACCCCTGTATAAAGGCGACTGTGGGCTGCTGCTCTCCCTCATTTTCCCCAGGATGTAGTGCTGTTTATTCTTCCAGTCAATAAAAGCCGATATCTCGCTTCCTAAGTCTCAGCGTGAGTTATTGATGGTGCATCAGTCTCTTGGAGACGGAATTGTGTATTGAGTACTGTACTATTCATTGAAGCCCCTCAGGGGACGACCAGAGTGGGCTGGTGGAGGGATTGCATCATCCCAACCTGATTGACATCTGAGACCCCGTGAGTGGGGATAAAAGAGGGTCTGGGGAACAACTCCTTTAGACGCACCGGGAGAAACGCTGGAAATCCCGTGACAGCGTTTTATAGCGACAGCCAGTGGGGGGCTCGTGTGCGTCCTTCCCTTGCCTGGGATTGGCGGGCTCGCCACGGAAGAACAGTTTAGCTAAAGAAGAGGCCACAAGTGAACGGCCACACCAACGACACTCCGACGGATCGAAATCATAAAAGGTAAGTCGGCATTTTTCTCCCAAAACTCTCTCTCCAACCATTGCAAACCCAGCGGTCCCCAAAGGCTGCAGCCTGCATGAACTGAGTGACTTTTATATTTCCATCGGACAATACATTATCCCCAGACAACGATAGAGCTTATTTCTTATTGATTATTATTATACCCGCACTTTTAGATTTAGTATTGACGACGTATATTATCTGTATATTTGCATTGATATTATTTTTGTGTATTTTTACTAATAAATACTGTTAAAAATAGTATCATCAGACTTCAACGGAAAAGGAGAGGGAAAGAACTGAGAACCAAAGGGATAAGGAGAAACAAAGGCAACGTGACTTGGACATGGAGAAGTTAAGGCAAGAGCGAAGAGCTCAAGGGCCAGACCGAGAGGAGCTCTTCCCCTAATGTTAGTAGGGAGTTTAGGTTAGTACCTCCGTTTGAGGAGAGGGATGTTGATAGTTATTCCTTGCATTTTGAAAAGGTGGCAGTGAAAAGGGTGTGCTCTTGGATCGCTGGTGTGCAACAGAAATGGTGGAAGAAGATTTTTGGCATCTCAGGGAGTTAATTCTGATTGAGGAGTTTAAAGGTTGTGTTTCGGATGATATCCGGATGTATTTGAATGAGAAGCCGAATAAGTCCATCTCCGAATTTGCTAGATTCACAGATGAATATGCCCTAACCCACAAGACAAAGTTTTCCTCGAATAAAAGTAACCAGAGAGACCGTGGGAACGGTAGAGAAAGCCCGCCGGCTGAGGCAGAGATCCCGCCGGGAGCTAGTGGTAAAATTAAGGAGGAGGAAAGGCAAGACGGCAGGAGAGGTCCTGGCTTGACCTGTTTTAATTGTGGAAAGGTGGGTCATATTGCATCTAAGTGCCTTGCTCCGAGGAAGGAGACAGGAAAATGGAAAGCAGCAGTCCCTATAGGGTGTGCTGTGGTGATCAGTAAATCGACGAGAGAGCCCCAGGTAGACAGAATACGAGAGGGGTCTGAGAAATGTATTTCAGAGGGAACCGTGTCTGTGAAAGAGGAAGACACACCAGTTCCAGTGCGGATCTGGAGAGACACGGGAGCTGAGCTGTCATTGATTCGCAGTACGGTACTAGGTTTTGGTCGCGAGACAGGAGAGGTGGCTTTGAGAGGCATAGGAAAAGGGACAGAAGCTGTGCCTTTGCATAGGATCATTATAAATTGTGAACTGGTATCTGGACCAGTTGAAATAGGGGTGCGATCAGAATTTCCGAGAACTGATGTAGACATCCTTCTGGGTAACGATTTAGCTGGTGGTGACGTTTGGTCGGCCATGGAGCTGACGAGCCAGCCTGTAAGTGTCGAGGTCCCGCCCCTAGATTCCAAGATCTATCCCGCCTGTGCGACCACTCGCAGCATGTCGAGAAAGGCAGCTGAGAACGAGACCAGTTTAAATCCGGCCAGTATCGATTTGGCCGAGACGTTTTTACCGACCCTGTACCAAGAGGGTTTAGAGGGTGGTAAAACGGAGAATAGGAAAGTGAAAGAGAGTAAGGGAGAGGAGGTAGACTTTCCCTTAGCCAGGAGGAAATTTATAGAGGCACGGAGTAAAGATGAGAAACAGATAAGGCTGTTAGAAGTTTCGTACTTTGATAAGACCAACCAGGGTAGATCTTACACAGTGAACAGAAAGGCACTGAGAAGTGTGGTAGAACAAGTGTGGTAGATCTGGGAACACTGGTACACAATTCGTTGAAATTGTCATCGCAGGTAAAGAAAACTTTTGGTACATTGGTCTTCATAAATCAATGTATTGAGTACAGGAGATGGGATGTTCTGTTGAGGTTGTATAAGACATTGATGAGACCCCATCTGGATTATTGTGTGCAGGTTTAGTCACCTGCCTACAGGAAAGGCGTAAACAAGGTCGAAAGAGTACAAAGAAAATTCACAAGGATGTCGCTGGGTCTGGAGGACCTGAGTTATGAGGAAAGATTGAATAGGTTAGGACTTTATTTCTTGGAATGTAGAAGATTGAGGGGAATTCTGATAGAGGTATACAAAATTATTAGGGGTATAAATAGATTAAATGCAAGCAGGCTTTTCCCACCGAATTTGGGTGGGACTAAAACTAGAGGTCATGGGTTAAGGGTGAAAGGTGAGATATTTAAGGGGAACGTGAGGGAAAACTTCTTCACCCAAAGGGTCATGACAGTGGATTGAGATGCCAACACAAATGGTGCATGCGAGCTTGATTTCAACATTTAAGAGAAGTTTGGTTAGGTACAAGGATTGTAGGGATATGGAGGGCGATGGTCCCGGTGCAGGTAAACGCGAATAGGAAGTTTAAATGGTTTAGGCATGGATTAGATGGGCCAAAGGGCCTGTTTCTGTGCCATACTTCACTTTGACTATTTGCCAAAATTTGGCCCATAACCTTCTAAGCCAGGGGTTCCCAACCTGGGGTCCAAGGACCCCTTGCTTACTGGCATTGGCCAATGGCACGTAAAAGGTTGGGAACCCTTGTTGTAAACCTTTCTGATATACGCCCCTGTCCAGCTGTCTTTTATAAGTTGTTATTGTACCTGCCTCAACCATTTCCTCTGGCAGCTCATTGCACACTGACACCACCCATTGAGTGTAAAAAATAATTGTCCCTGGGGTTTCTATTGAGTCACTCCCTGGAATCGAACCCCAGGCACAGGCACCGCAATAGCATCACGCTAATCGTGCCATCACTTTTCTTTGATTTTCCTAACGCGGGAGATGGAAAATGAGAGTGGATCTTATAGAAATATATAAAATTACGGAAGAGAATGGAGGCAGCAAAGTTGTTTTTTTACCGACTGGTGAGACGAAATTAGGGGACACAGCCTCAAGATTTGGGGGAATAGATTTAGGATGGAAATGAGAAGGGTATTTTTCCAGAAAATAGTAAAACTGTGGAATTCTCTGCCCAGGGAAGGGTAGAGGCTGCCTGATCAGATATATTTCAAAAGTTCAAAGTGAATTTTATTACCTAAATACATATATATTACCACATACAACCCCGAGATTCATTTTCCTGCGGGCATACTCAGCAAGCCTATAGAATAACAGGATCAATGAGCGATCAACCAGAGTGTAGCAGACAACAAACTGTGCAAATGCAAATATAAATAAATGGCTAAATAAATAGATAATAAGATGAAGAGTCCTTAATGTGAGATCATTGGTTATGGAAACATTTCAATGATGGGCAAGTGTTCAAGAGCCTGATGGTTGAGGAGATGATGATAGTGTCACCTCAGGACTGAGAGGCCAGTGTCGGGCATTTTCATGCCCTACAGGGTGCGGAACGGAAGACTGGGTGGCGCACCACTCCTCACACAGACATTTTGCAGTGTTTTTCTTTATTTTACGAGGCCGAGTTGTGAGCAAGGAACCGGGCAAGGATGGAAAGCGTGCTCGGGAATGGCCCGACTGGATTCGAACCTGGGAACCTCCGTTGCGGAGTCCGGCGCTGATGTCGCTGTGCCACCAGCCGACCTGACTCGAGGAGAAGTAACTTGTTATTATATGTAAGACACAGTTAGGTTTTTACATAGCAGGGGATTTATGGATTATGGGGAAAAGGCAGGTAGGTGGAAATGAGTCCTCACCCTGGTCAGCCATCATCCTATTGAATGGCGGACCAGGCTCAACGGGCAAGATGGCCGACTCCCGCTCCTATTTCTTGTGTTCTTCTAACAGGTTCTGTGTGCCTATGATGCAGATCTAACAGATGCTGTGAGTCTAATAAATCGCTGGAAATACTCAGTTGTTCTGGCAGCTTCAGTGGAGAGAGAACATCTCCCCAAATACTGTATGATAGCAATACAGTCCTCATAAGGACTGGAGAGGAAGAGGGTGAAGAAGCTCAACACCTTATTCTGGCTTCTGCCTCTTTCCGTTTCAGTCCTGATGAAGGGTTTCAGCCCATTGACTGTTTATTCTTCTCCACAGACACTGCCTGACCTGCTGAGCTCCTCCATCAGTTCTGTCAAAAGGAAATGCTACCTTTCACCTTCCTGATCAGCGCAGTACCACCTACAAAGCATTTCTAGCCACTCCATCCTCAGCGCCTTTGCTGCAGCTCTCTGTCATAATGAGCTCGGCTCGTCTGAGAAACGCCACAGACTGAGGTTACTGCGCTCTCCGCCTGACATCCTGTGAGGCTCCTGTCTCAGTCACCTCAGGTCGCAGGCTGCACTCGGCTCCTGTCACACGCCTCGCTGCTGGGTCCGCTGACGAGCTCCAGGAGGTGACTATGCATTTCTCCTTCTGTTTGTTTGGCGCGGGCTACATATCGCAGTGGTACAGCGGGACAGCCAGATGCTGAGCTGAAGCTGGCTCGTCGGTCTGGGTCATTAATATCTGCACGGGTATAATTCGTAGATGTGTTTCTAACAAAGGCAGAGGTTACAGTTGGTCCTGAACTACGGGCTGAAGATGTTTATGTTATTCCTCTCATATACTGTTAATTATTTTTTTAACTTATAATATCATTTATGTCCTGTCCTGCACTGTTACTGTAGCACATCAGACACTTACACTCTTCATTAATCATTGATTATTAAGTGCACCTGTACATACAGACACACTCACACTCTCTCACACACACACACACACACACACACACACTCTCTCTCTCTCTCTCTCTCTCACACACACACACTCTCTCACACACACACACACACTCTCTCTCACACACACACTCACACACACACACACTCACACACACACACTCACTCTCTCTCTCAGGTCTGAGGTGTGGGATGCACAGACTGACTCAGGACTGGAGTAGGATGTGTCTAACAACCCATCTAGTAGGTCGTTGCTGAGGTGGTGGCTCCCACTGACATTCGGGTAGCGCCTGGTACACTGTTGGAAGAGGCTCCTTCTCCCGATGCCTTTGCTCAGTCCTGGATCGGGGGGTATCTGGTCCTCTGGGGTAGAGAGCTTCCTCTGGGTGCCCAATGTTGATGGTGGGGGTGATGTCAAAAATCTGAAGTATAACCAGACACTCTCCACAGATGCTGCCTGACCCGTTGATTTCCTCCAGCGTTTTGCATGTGTTCCTTTAGATAGACAGACAGACAGATACAAGAGGTTCTGCAGGTGCAGATGTAGAGAAACATGTAAAAAACACTGGAGGAACTCAGCAGGTCAGGACCTGATGAAGACTCTCAGATGAAATGTCGACTGCTTGCTCCTCTCCATAGATGCTGCCTGACCTGCTGAGTGTTTTGTGTGTGTGTGTTTTTTTTAGACCAGGGGTTCCCATCCTGTGGTCCACTGATCTCTTGCTTAACGGGATTGGTTCAAGGCATAAAAAAGGTTGGGAACCCCTGTTTTACATAGACAGACAGACAGAGAGTCGGGCATGAAGGCAGACGTAGAGACAGAGAGATACCGTAAGTATATCGTGCGATAGAGGAATAGTGAGATATTGTTTGTGGGTTCATGGACTGTTCAAAAATCTGATGTTGAGGGTAAGAAGCTATTCCCAAAACATTGTGGTTCTTCAAGCTTTTGTTCCCAGCATTTCCTGGATCATTTGACCTTGTCCCAAATCCCGTCTGACCTCCAGCTGGGGACAGGCTGACAAGCTTAACCTCGAAAGGCAATCAGATTCCGATCGGGACCAGTTCAGCGTCCCGTACACCACGGTGCAGTGAAATTCCTTGCTCGCATGAACCTGGCAGAGTGCGCTGTGTGCACGGCGATAGTAAATACAGTGAGAGTGCAAGCGTGCAAAGATCGTACTAAAGGCAGAAGTGTTGCAGAGTCAAAATGGAAACACGACAACAGCAGAAAGACCAAAAGGAATAGATTGACGAGGCCAGGAGCCACCGAGAAGGGGATGTGGAGGAGGCAAATGGTTCAAGAGTCAATAGCAGTTGGGGAGAAGCTGTTCCTTATCAATCCATCCCAGTACCGATTGGTCTTCTGAGAGAAACATCCAATCAATCAGCACGCCGCATTTTCTGTGCGTATTTCAGCTGACAGCGCAAACTGAAACTGACACAGGAGTTTGCAGTGTCGTGAAATATTAAAACATAGTTATAAAAAAAACCCCATTGGAAGCAAATCAACCACAACAGTGTCCTGATGAACCACAGTGCACACCAGAAGATCCGGTAAATTACTAATTTTTCTTCTAAATTGAATGAAAGGGGTTATAACTTTTTAACAGCTTGTTGGCTGGATATCATTCTGACACAGATTTAGCTTCTTGTCTCAGCTGCCTGGCTCCTGACTTTAACCGGAGGCCAAACTAGAGCATAGAACATAGCCCACTACAGCAAAGCGCTGGCCCTTTGGCCCATCGTGTGCGAGCCTTATAACCTGCTCCAAGATCAATCAAACCCTTCCCTTCTACATAACCCTCTATTTTTCTGTCATCCATCTGATTGAACACCCTGAGCAACACACACGAAATACTGGAGGAACTCAGCACGTCAGGTAGCATCTATGGAAATGAGTAAACACTTTCAGGTCAAGATCGTCATTAAGCCTGGAAGGGAAGGGAGGAAGATGCCAGAATAAAATAAGGTGGGGGTGGCGAAGGAGGCTATCTGTAAGGTGACAGGTGAAGCCAGGTGTGTGGGAAAGGTCAAGGGCTGGAGAAGGAGGCATCTGATTGGAGAGGAGAGTGGATTATGGGAGAAAGGGAAGGCGGACGAGCACCAGAGGGAGAAGATAGGCAGGTGAGAATACAAGGAGGCTAACCAGATGGAATATGTGGTAGCCTCATCAACCAAACACCTCATGTTCTGCTTGACATGTTGAGTTCCTCCAGCACTTTAGTGTGCTGCTCCAGATTTCTAGAATCTCTTGTGATAACGAGATCCAGAAAGCCAACACAGTCTGGGCTTCTCTAAAGAGTAACTCATTAGAAAGGAGCTGGGAGAGAGTCTCACATTTAAGCTTTATACTTCTGGCCTCAAATACTTGATATTCGTTCAAAGTAAATTTAAAATCAAAGTGAATATATGTCATCATATACAACCCGGAGATTTATTTTCTTGTTTAATACTCAGTAGCTCTATTGAATAATAACCATAACAGAATCAGTGAAAGCTCAGTTAGATTGTAAAAGACAACAAACTGCGCAAACGCGTATATATTCTTTATTTATTTATTATCATTATGAGATGAAGAGTCCTTAAAAGTGAGCCCATTGGTTCTGGCAACATTTCAATGGAGTTAAGTGAAGTTATCCCCTTTGGTTCGAAAGCCTGATGGTTGACGAGTAATGGTTGTTCCTGAAGCTGGTGGTGCGAGTCCTGAGGCTCCTGTACCTTCTTCCTGATGGCAGCAGCGAGAAGAGAGCGTGGCCTGGTGGTGGGGGTCCCTGATGATGGATGCTGCTTTCCTGCGACAGCGTTCCATGTAGATGTGCTCAATGGTGGGGAGGGATTTACAATGATGGCTAGGCCGTACCAATATTTTTTGCAGGGTATTCCGTTCAAGGACATTGTTGTTTCCAAACCAGACTGCGATGCAGGCAGTCAGTATACTCTCCGCTACACACCTATAGAGCTTTGTCAAAAGTGCCCTTCCTTACTTAGGAACCTAAGGGTACAGCTACCCAATTCCCTGAAAGTGGAGACTCAAGTAGGCAGGGGGTGAAGAAGTCGTGTTACAGCTGCTCCAATCACGGTAAGATGGCACTTTGTGAGCAGTTCTGGTGACCTGGCAAAAGCTGGGATGTCTCTAAACTGAGGAGCCTCAGAAAAGATCCTCAAGCTCTTACTGGAATTAGAGATCTTGGGTTTTAATGAAAACCCGGATAGGTCGGAGTGTAGGAGGCTGAGGGGTGAACAGATGGAGGTGTATAAATTCATGGGGGAGGGTATAGATAATCTCTTTATCCCAGGGTGGGAGTCTGAAACTAGAAGCCCCTGGTATAAGGTGAGAAGGGAAAGAAAGATTTCAAGGAGACCTGAGAGGATTTTCAAAGTTCAGAGTTCAAAGTAAATTTTATTCCTGTCACCAAAGAACATTCATATCACCAAATACAACCCTGAGATTCATTTTCCTGTGGGCGTACTCAGCAAATCTACAGAATAGTAACTGTAACAGGATCAATGAAAGATCAACCAGAGTGCAGAAGACAACAAACTGTGCAAATGCAAAAATTAATAAATAGCAATAAATAATGAGAACATGAGATAATGAGATAAAGAGTCCTTAAAGTGAGATCACTGGTTGTGGGAACATTTCAATGATGGAGCGAGAGAGTGTAGTTATCCCCTTTTGTTTAAGGGCCTGATGGTTGAGGGGTAGTAACTGTTCTTGAACCTGGTGGTGCGAGTCCTGAGGCTCCTGTACCTTCTACCCAACAGTGAGAAAAGAGCAAGGTCTGGGTGGTGGGGATATCTGATGATGCACGCTGCTTTCCTATGACAGTATTTTGTGTAGATGTGTTCAATGGTTGGGAGGGCTTTACCCGTGATGTACTGGGCTGAATCCACTACCTTTTGTCGGATTTTTTGTTGAAAAGCACTGGTGTTTCCATACCAGCCATGAGGAGGCCACAAAACAAGAGAGAACAAATATTAAACATGACAAAGCAACAAGGTAACTGATGGCTAGGGGTAAGACTGGCTGGTTCGATGAGTGAACAGGGGTTGTGGATGAGAGCCGGGTTTAAATAGGCTGCAGGTGATGAGCTGGAAACGAGTGGCAGGTGACTTCAGTTAGCTGGGTGGAGACCGGGATATGCCTGCCTGTGCAGGCTTGACAGGAGCATGAAATCATAAGGGGCATAGACAGGTGGGATGCGCACAGTCATTTTCCCAGGGTTTGGGAATCCAGAACTAGAGGGTTTGAAATGAGAGGGAAAAGACCAGAGGGGCAATTTTCATACAAAGGGTGTTCTGCAGATGAAACGAAGAAGATGTTGAGGCAGGTACGTTAACAACATTTAAAAGACATTTGGAGAAGTACATGATAGGAAAGAACAAAAAGGTTATGGATCAAAGACAGGCAAATGGGACCAGCTTTGGTGGTTATCTTGGCCAGCATGGGTAAGTTGGGCTGAATAACCTGTTTCTGAACTGCAAGGCTCTAGCTCTATCACTCTAATTGCCAACATTTTGGGTCAAAACCCTTAATGAGCACCAGGAGTGGAGATGGGTGATGATTGGTATAAAGAGGAAGAGGGGGTCGTGATGAGACAGGAGGTGATTGATGGACTGAGGAGGGGTGAAAGTTTGAGGAAGGGAGAGCAGTGAGTCAGCAGACAGCGATTAATTGAGGCAGACAGAAAAGGAGATGAGAGGCAGATGGGGCAAGTTGGAATGGAGGGGGCAGGACAGAGGTTGGAGACTACTGCTGGGAGGAGAGAAGATCAAAATTCAAAGTAAATTTATTATCAAAGTGGATATAGTGTATATCACCATATACAACCCCGAGATTCCTTTTCTCGTAGGTGTTCACAATACATTCAAGAAACACAATAGAATCAACCTAACACTGTACCCATCAGGATGGACAAACAACCAGTGTGCAAAATACAACAACCTGCGCAAATACAAAACTAGAAAAACTAAAAAAAATAAATAATAATATGTATTGGGAAAATGTGCTTACGAGTCCTTGAAAATGTGTCTATTGTTTGTGGGAACAGTTCAGCGGCTGTGAAGGCTAAGTCATCGAGTATATTTAAAGTGGAAGTTGATGGATTCTTAATTAGTCAGGGCATCAAAAGTTATGGTAAGAAGGCAGGAGAAAGGGGTTGAGAGGGATAATAAATCAGCCATGATAGAATGGCAGAGCAAACTCGATGGGCTGTTCCTATGTCTTGTGGTCTTACCATCTTCAATGATGTGGCAAATGTAGCTAAGTGAAGTTATCCCCTCTAGTTCAGGAGCCGGGTGGTTGAGGGGTATTAACTGTTCCTGAACCCGGTGGTGTGGGACCTGGTGGTTGAGGAGTAATAACTATTCCTGAACCCGGTGGTGTGGGACCTGATGGTTGAGGGGTAATAACTGATCCTGAACTTGGTGGTGTGGGACCTGATGGTTGAGGGGTGATAACTGTTCCTGACCCTGGTGGTGTGGGACCTGATGGTTGAGGGGTGATAACTGTTGCTGAACCCGGTGATGTGGGACCTGATGGTTGAGGGGTGATAACTGTTTGTGAACCTGGTGGTGTGGGACCTGATGATAGAGGGGTGATAACTGTTCCTGAACCTGGTGGTGTGGGACCTGATGGTTGAGGGGTGATAACTGTTCCTGAACTTGGTGGTGTGGGACCTGATGGTTGAGGGGTGATAACTGTTGCTGAACCTGGTGATGTGGGACCTGATGGTTGAGGGGTGATAACTGTTCCTGAAGCTGGTGGTGTGGGACCTGATGGTTGAGGGGTGATAACTGATCCTGAACTTGGTGGTGTGGGACCTGATGGTTGAGGGGTGATAACTGTTCCTGAACCTGGTGATGTGGGACCTGATGGTTGAGGGGTAATAACTGTTCCTGAACCCGGTGATGTGGGACCTGATGATCGAGGGGTGATAACTGTTCCTGAACCCGGTGATGTGGGACCTGATGGTTGAGGGGTGATAACTGTTCCTGAACCCGGTGATGTGGGACCTGATGGTTGAGGGGTGATAACTGTTCCTGAACCCGGTGATGTGGGACCTGATGGTTGAGGGATGATAACTGTTCCTGAACCTGGTGATATGGGACCTGATGGTTGAGGGGTAATAACTGTTCCTGAACCTGAGGCTTCTGTACCTCCCTGCTGATGGCAGCAGTGAGAAGAGAGCTTGTCCTGGATGGTGGGGAAAACAGGAATACTAGAAGCTACCAGAGTTGGATGCCAACAAAGCATAATCTGGCCAGGGTAGAGCAGAAGTAGTAGGAAGAAAGAACTGCCAAAGCACTGAGATCTCAAGGGTCTAATGCTGGGAAGATACCTGGGGCTGGGATGTGGGAGAGAGCATCCATGGAACCACCAGAAAGCATGGGTGACATTTTATAACTGAAGATAGCAGAATATAACAAAGGTATCAGTAAGGTTGAAGGAGTATAGAGAAAATTTACAAAGATGATGCTGGGACTTGAGGGTCTGAGTAATAGGGAAAGGTTGTATAGGTAAGAGTTTTATTAAAGAGTCTAGGAGAATGAGGGGGTATCTGATAGAGGTATACCAAAATATGAGGGGTATAGATAGGGTAAATGCTAGCAGGCTTTTTTTTTACTGAGGTTGGGTGAGACTAGAGCTGGAGGTCATAGGTTATGTGTGAAAGGTGAAATGTTGAAGGGGAACCTGTGGAGAAATTATTTCTCTCAGAGAGTGAAGCGAGTGTGGAACGAGCTGCCAGTGGAAGTGACGGATGCAGGTTCGATTTCCATACTTAGGAAAGATTTGGATAGCTACATGGATGGGAAGGGCATGGAGGGCTATGGAGGGTGCAGATCAACAGGACTAGGCCGAATAACAGTTTGGCACAGACTAGATGGGCTGAAGGGCCTGGTTCTGCACTGTGGTGTTCTATGAATCTTTGACTCTAATACAGAGTATGTTTTCCAAAGGAAGGGGAAGCAAAAACTAGAGGGCAGAGGTTGAAGGTGAGAGGGGAGAGACCTGAGGGGCAAGGGTGGTGGGTAAGTGGAACCAGTGGCCAGAGGATGTGACCGAGGCAGAGATAATAACAACATTTAAAAGACACTTGGATCAGTACATTTTTCATTTGGAGGTACAACACGGTAATAGGCACTTCTGGCCCAACGAGCCCGTGCTGACCAGTCACACCATGTGACCAACTGATCCACCAACCGCTACGTCTGTGGACTGCGGCAGGAAACCGGAGCCCCGCGCCGTCACGGGGAGAATGTACCAACTCCTTACAGAAGGCAGCGGTAATTGAACCCTAGTTGCTGGTGCCGTAACGCGTTGCACTGACCGCTATGATGCCATGCCATCAGAAAACTTGGAGGAACCTCGGGCAAATGCGGGCAAGGGGAACTAGCTGAGGAGGGGAGGGTTGTGGGAGCCATGGTAGTGTAGCAGTTAGTGTGATGTTATTGCAGCTCGGGGCACTGGAGTTCAAAGTTGAATCCTGAGGTTAACTGTCTGGAACGTCGGGGCTTCCTCCGGGTGTTCCCAACTCCTCCCACAGTCCGAAGTCAGTTGGATAGGCTAACTGGTCATTCTAAATTGCCCATGATTAGGTTAGGGTTAAAGAGAGGGCTGTCGGGTTGTTTGACTTGAAGGACAGTAAGTAAGCAAACACAAAGGGCTGGCATGATTGAGATGGGCCGAAGAACCCATCTCCACCCTATGTTGCCTTTATGATATTCAACCTTGGTTCTGTTCCTACCTAGCGTGGTATTCACACTGGGATGGGGCAAAAGAGCCCTCTGCTGGAGGGTCAGTCAGTCAGCGTCTGTGGAGGGGAAGCGGACGGTCCGGTTCGTTTCCGGGACACAGAAGCATTCTGTGGGGCGGGGGGGGTGGGGTGGGGAGGATGGGGTTAGGGGGGCAGAGAGCCGGGGAGCCAGTCCTTGCACTGACCTGCCCCTGTTACCCCGACTCATAGTATCGCGGATGTGAGACCCCACTGCCGGTAACCCGATTCGGAACAGACTGGAGAGGCCGAGCGTCCGCTCCTGGAACTGATGGAGTTCTGGCGAGACAGAACCCTCTGTAACGATCGGGTTTTTTTCGTCTGACCTTTCTGAGTGGAAATTACTCCGTGATTCTAATAGCGTTAGCCACATCCTTCCCCTTGAATTGCGTAAATTCTGACGCAACCGGTACCTGGTTCCCTAAAAGCCGCGAGTATTAACTACGCGGTAACGGTGGACATGGAATTTGTCACTCATTTTGTTCCGACCACGAGTTTCACTGAAAAACCAGGTGGCAGTCTGCGGGAATCAGACAGTAGCGAGATCCTGAGGATGTCTTTCTGCGTTTAACTCGTTCCCCGCGGAGACCCTTCCTCAGCCGACCTGCATTTTGTACGCGGTCGCTCGGGATTTCCAGCATCTGCAGGCTTTCCCCGTGTTTATGATCTGAAATAATTGTACCACGTAGTCACCAGAAGAGCCTGGTGAGATGCTTTCTTCCACCGGCCCAGTCTTCTGGGGCAGAGTTAGTCCAGTCGAAGACTTAAGAATTAGGGTGAGGAATAGACCAGGAACCTACCTTCCAACTATGTGCATTGGTCACTGTGCAGACTGAACATTGTTCACATGGCCTGAAAACTGTGTGGCACTTTAAATGCTTTTTTGTAATATGCATAGTATGAACATACTTTTGACTATAATTATTCATTGAAGGCTAAAATGAAATACATTACAAAAATCTTTCACTTTTCATAAACTTTTAAACTTAGATGGTATTGGCGCTCAGCAGTCTATTAACAATGAGCTCCCGACTTCCATGCTGTGTTTATTGTTGCAATTTGCAACAGTGCTATTTTGAAACTCTGACAATGTAAGTAGATTGAAGCTCTAAAATTTTTCAAAGTAGAGGTTATGGTGTGTTTATCATTTATACAATTTATGGACTATATTCATTAATTCATAATCAATTAGAGGTATTTGTCAATTAACATATTTAGCTGTGTGGCAGCATATGCTGCGTGTGCGAGAGCATTTCAGCTACCGAGGGAACAGCGGTGACCAAGTATAGGAGGTGAACCTACAGCGCTTATATCCATTCTGCCATTCACCCAAATCCCTGGCTGATCTTCACACCAGACTTCACCAGCTGTTGATAAGATGCCACAAAATCAGCGATGTTAGCAGAAGATAGTTTGAGTGAGCCAGGGTTATTGTCTTTGAGTGAAGGAAGGTGAGAGGTGACTTGAGGTAGATGGCCTTTATTAGTTGGGGGATTGAGTGCAAGAGCTTCAAGGTAATGATACAGCTGGTTAGAGCACACCTGGAACTTTGTGATCCGTTCTGGTCTCCTCATTATAGGAAAGCTGTGGAAGATTTTAAAGATGGTGCAGAGGAGATTTACCAGGATTCTCCCTGGATTAGAAAGTTTCTCTTCTGAGGAAAGGTTGGGTGAGCTGGGACTGTTCTGTTTGGAGCAGAGGAGGATGAGAGGTGTCTCGATAGAGGTGTACAAGATGGTAAGAGGCACAGGAAGAGTGGACAGCCACAGATTTTTCCCCAGGGTGGTAATGTCTAATACCAGAGGGCATCCTTTTAAGGTGAGCGGAGGAGAACTTAGGGGAGGTGTCAGAGATAGGTTTTTAACACAAACAGTGGTAAATGCTTAGAATGCACTCCCAGGGTTGGTGGTAGAGTCTGATACTTTTGGGAGCAGGTGGTGGATGGTCGTACGAGCAGCTGGTGCAGATCACAAGTCCTGGTGATGTGACCACTGACGCCAGGCAGACAATCTCTGAAGAGTACCGATAATGGCTGGGGGTCACCCGTCTTGTAAAGACACTGCCCGGAAGAAGGCAATGGCAAACCTCTTCTGTAGAGAAATTATGGTCAGGGAAAGACCATGATTGCCTACATCAAATGACACGGCCTATGGATGTAGAAAAAAATTGAGGGCTATGCAGGAGGAAAGGGTTAGATTGATTTGAGAGTAGGCTAAACACTCAGCATAACATTGTGGGCCAAAGGGCCTGTACTGTTGTGCAATGGTCAATTTTCTAGGAACATCAAACACATGGGTACCAAATGACAGTCAATATAGAGCCAAGTTAAATGGTCAAGTTTAGAACGGGGAAAGGCAAATAGTGGTATTCCTAGAGATAAGGGTGCTTTTCTGATCAATGTTAGTGATTATATTTTCTGTCTTTTTTTTCCCCTTCAACGTCTTGTATTATTAATGTACCATTTATATTCTGTGGCCTTATTAACCTCCTGTAACTAATAAAGTGGCCATTAAGAGTATGTTGGTGGTTTTTCTGCTGTAACCCATCCACCAAGATTCAATTCGGGCGTGTTGCATGTTCAGAGATGCTCTTCCGCACACCACTGTTGTAACACGCGTGATCATTTGAGTTACTGTCGCCTTCCTGTCAGCTTGAACCAGTCTGGCCATTCTCCTCTGCCCTCTCTCATTAACGAGGGGCTTTCACGCACAGAACTGCTGTTCACTGAATGTTTTTTTCATTCTTCTCTCCATTCTCTGTAAACTCTAGAGACTGTTGTGTGTGAAAATCCCAGGAGATCAGCAGTTTCTGAGATACTCAAACCACCCCATCTGGCACCGACAATCATTCCACGGTCAAAATCACTTAGATAACATTTCTTTCCCGTTCTGGTGTTTGGCCTGAACAACAACTGAACCTCTTGACCATTTCTGAATGCCTTTATACATTGAGTTGCTGGCACATGATTGGCTGATTAGGTATTTTCAGTAATGAGCTGGCATACAGGTGTACCTAATAAAGTGGCCACTGAGTGCAGATTATGTGTGTTACCTGCACATAAGACCTTTGACGAGGTACTGCACATGAGGCTGCTAAAAGATAAGAGCGCATGATATTACAGAAACAATACCTGTGTGGATAGAGGATTGGCTGACTGGCAGAGGCAAAGAGTGGGAATAAACTGGGCCTTTTCTGGTTGGCTGCTGGTGACTAGTGGGTGTTCCGCAGGGGTCGGTGTTGGGTTATGCAGTATGTCAATTATTTGAATGATGGAATAATGGCTTTTTGCAGATGATGCGAAGGTAAATGGAGGGATAAGTAGTATTGAGGAAGCATGGAGACTTCAGAAAGACAAATTGGGGGAATGGGCAAAGAAGTGGCAGATGGAATATAGTGTAGGGAAGTGTATGGCCGTGCACACTGGTAAGGAATAAAGGCATAGACAATTTTCTAAATGGGGAGAAAATTTAAAGATCAAAGGCGTAAATCAGAGTTCCTTGTGCAGGATTCCCTAAAGCTTAATTTGTAGTTGAGTCAGTGGTAAGGGAGGTTAGTGCAATGTTAACATTCACTTTGAGAGGACTAGAATCTCAGAGCTGTATTCTGTATACATCGATAATAAATGGACTTTGAATCTTTGAAGAGCAAGGATGAAAGCTTTATAAGGCATTGTCAGCATTTTTTAGGCCCTGTATCTAAGAAAAGATGTGCTGACATTGGAGAGGGTCCAGATGAGGTTAATGAGATGATTCTGGCAATGAGAGGGTTAATATATAAGGAGCATTTGGTGGCCCTGGGCCTGCAGTCTGGCCCAGAATGAGGTGGGGGATTGGGGGGGGGGGGGAAGAGGTCTCATTGAAACCTATAGAATATTGAAAGGCCTAGATAGAGTGGATGTGGAGAAGATATTTTCTGTAGTGGATGAATCTGGGACCAGAGAGCACAGTCTCTGAATAGAAGGATGTCCCTTTAGAATAGAGATGAGAAGGAATTCCTTTGGCTGGAGGGTGGTGAATCTGTGAAACTCATTGCTTCAAATGGCTGTGGAAGCCAAGTCACAAAGTACAGGATGGTAGATTCTTGATCAGTCAGGGCATCAAGGGTTATGGGAAGAAGGCAGGAGGATGGAGTTGAGCGGGATTATAAATCAGCCAAGATGGAATGGAGCCAAATGGCCTAATTTTGCTCCGTAGTCTTATGGTCTAATGACTTGATTTGACCTGCCTTTGATTTGGGCTCGTGAGCCACAACTTCTAAATGAGTGGTTGACACTAGACTTGAAGGTGCCCATAACAATGAGCACCGCTAACAGGAGGACTGCTCCTCAAATACAGCCTATTCCCTGGCTACCATTGGGCAAATGGGAGGAAAAGGGGAGACTGGAGTGCAGAGCGCTCTTCTACCAATGAGGAATTCCCAGTGTTCCCAGCTGAGAACTAGACACCGCACTGTTAGTACAGAACCAGAAAAGACTCAGCAGGTCAGGCAGCATCTGTGGGGGGGGGGGGGGGGGAACAGTTGATGTTTCGGTTTGGGACCCTTCATCAGATTTTCATCTGTTGAGGTGGGGTCAACCAAAGGACAACACACATACACACACAACGCTGGAGGAACTCAGCAGGTCAGGCAGCATCTTCGAAAATGAATAAACAGTCAACATTTCAGGCTGAGACCCTTCTTCAGGGCTGGTGGGAGCGGAGAAGGAAGTGAAGCCTGGTGGGCGGGGGAGGAGGGATGAAGTAAGAAGCTGGGAAGTGATAGGTGGTAAAGCTAAAGGGCTGAAGAAGATGGAATCTGATAGGAGAGGAGAGTGGACCATGGAGAAAGGGAAGGAGGAGGGGACTGGGGGAGGTGGTAGACAGGTGACGAGAAGAGAAGAGGTAAGATGGGAGCTTGAGTGGGGAATTGGTTTACCCTCTCATTGTGGGAAGGGTGACATCTTTCTGTCCCTTTATTAGGGAGAGGGAGGGCCCAAGGCATGTCGAATTGTTGGTGAACAATTAGTTTTTGTTGCATTGCAGATCGTAGTCTCTCTCTGGGGGCTTTGCTATTGCTTGGGGGCTTGCTCAGTGGGTGGTGGGAAGACTGATGCTTTTTGCAGAAGTAAACGGGGGGGGGAAGGATGACCCTTTGCTGCTGTTTCTGCGTGGGAGGAGGGAAGTTTCACATCCATTCACTCTCGGGGGCACTCTTCTGTTTTCACGGACGTCTGTGAAGAGTAAGAATCTCAGGTTGTACACTGTATCCATTCTCTGAGATGAAATGGAACCATTGAGGAGGGAAGGGAGGTGTGGGGCAGCCGGTTTGTATGCGTGCAAAAGGCCCGCGAGCGGAAAGAAGTCCTTTCAGCTTCAGCTGGGGAGAGGAAGAGGTGACCACTGTCCGATCTGCAGCCTGCTCTCCCGGCAACCCCAGCCGTCAGTGCGGTCTTGCAGATACTGTAGATACAAACACTTAAAGTGTTTGCAGGACATGGGTCATCGGTAAAAATAGAAGCCACATTCGTACCCCTAGGGCAAGCACAACTAAGAAACATAAAGGTCAATTACCCACAGGTGGTGGGAAGCATCAGTGTACCACACTCTCACAACACTATACACTTAGGCGATAAATTTTCCATGACAGCTTATCAATAAGAGGCATAGAACTTGCTGCAATATGCAGGAGGAACTCAGTGAGACAGGCAGCAGCTTGAAGAGAGATGCACAGTCAATATTTTGGGCCAAGACCCTTCATCAGGGCTGATAGGTGGAGGTGGAGGTATAGTGGAAGACCAAGAGGTGGCAGATAATGTCTGGTTATGTGGGTGACTGACAGATGAATGGGGGAAGAGTGTGACTAACCCCCACCCCCACCCACCCACACACACACACACACACACACAATGCTGGAGGAGCTCAGCAGGTCAGGCAGCATCTATGGAGAGGCATAAACAGTCAATGTTTCAGGATGAGACCTTTCAACAGGGCCTTCGTAATTCTGATTTACGTTCCTTCAAAGGTCCCCGTGAAGGGTCCCGACTGTTTATTTCCCTCCATAGATACTGCCTGGCCCTGAGTTCCTCCAGCATTTTATCAGAATCAGAACCAGAATCAGGTTTAATATCACTGGCAAATGTCATGAAATTTGTTACTGAATTACAATAATTGTATATAGTACGTCTATTAAGTTAAAATAAGTACTGTAAACAAACAGAAGTGCAAAAACGTAGTGAGGTAGTGTGCAGGGGTTCAACGTCCGTTCAAAAATCGGATGGCAGAGGGGAAGAAGCTGTTCCTGAATCATTGAGTGTGTGTCTTCAGACTCCTGCACCTCCTCCCTGATGGTGGCAATGAGAAGAGGGCATGTCCTGGGTGTTGGGGGCCGTTAATGACAGACACGGCCTTCCAGAGGCACTGCTCATTGAAGGTACCTTGGATATGCAGAGGCTAGTACCCGTGATGGAGCTGACTAATTATCTTGTCAGCTCTTTTATCTTGTGCAGTAGCTCCCCGCCCCCCCCATTTCTGCTGGTGATGCAGCCTGTCAGAATGCTCTCCACGGTACACGTGTAGAAGTTTTCGCATGTTGCTTGAGATTTCCAGCCTCTCTTGAGGTGGGGCTGGGAGGTGTTCGGTGGAGGTGGACAGGTCGATGATGCATGGAATCAAATAAGGGAGGGAGGGAGGCAGGTGGGACAGTGGGAGGAGGGGAGCAAGAAGGAGGAGTCTCTGGGTGATAGGCAGGTGAAGTGGGGAAGAAACCAGGTGACGGGGTGTGTAGGAGGAACAGGGTAGATCTGGAGGACAGAGGGGGAGCGGTTACCTGAAGCTAGACAATGCAGTGCTCACGCCGTTGGGTTGTAATTACCCAGGCAGAGTACGAGGTTTTCCTCTAGTGCATGGAATGGGCTGCCAGCAACGGTGGTGGAGGCGGATACGATAGGGTCTTTTAAGAGACTTTTGGATAGGTACATGGAGCTTAGAAAAATAGAGGGCTATGGGTAACCCTAGGTAATTTCTAAAGTAGGGACGTGTTCGGCACAGCTTTGTGGGCTGAAGGGCCTGTATTGTGCTGTAGGTTTTCTATGTTTCTAGTCTGCATCTTACTTCCTGCTCCAACACACTCCCCACTTCATCTTCACCCCACCCCCCCCAAAAAAGTTTGGAGTTGGACCAAGGTTTTGTGGAGAGTGTAACAGGAGCCAGCAGGTAGCAAAGCCATCAATGGGATGTAAACAGGGTGCCTTGCTAGGGTAGCACTTACAGACTGGGGCATCAGAGTTGGGAGTTCAATTCCTGTGTCCTCTGTAAGGAGTCAGTACGTCCTCCCCATGTCCACAGGTGATCGGTTTCCTCCCACAGTCAAAAGATGAACAGGTTAGTAGCTTGATTGGTCATTGTAAATTTTCCCATGATTAGTCTTGGGATAAATCAGGGATTTCTGGGTGGTGCAGTTTGAAGGGCCAGAAGGGCCTATTCCACAATAAATAAATAAGGCATGCTCTCTAATCCAGGCAGCAGCCTGGTGAATCTCCTCTGCGCCCTCTCTAATCCAGGCAGCATCCTGGTGAATCTCCTCTGCACCCTCTCTAATCCAGGCAGCAGCCTGGTGGATCTCCTCTGCACCCTCTCTAATCCAGGCAGCATCCTGGTGAATCTCCTCTGCACCCTCTCTAATCCAGGCAGCAGCCTGGTGGATCTCCTCTGCACCCTCTCTAATCCAGGCAGCAGCCTGGTGAATCTCCTCTGTGCCCTCTCTAATCCAGGCAGCATCCTGGTGAATCTCCTCTGCGCCCTCTCCAGTCCAGGCAGCATCCTGGTGAATCTCCTCTGCACCCTCTCTAATCCAGGCAGCATCTTGGTATATCTCCTCTGCACCCTCTCTAATCCAGGCAGCAGCCTGGTGAATCTCCTCTGCACCCTCTCTAATCCAGGCAGCAGCCTGGTGAATCTCCTCTGCACCCTCTCTAAGCCAGGCAGCAGCCTGGTGAATCTCCTCTGCACCCTCTCTAATCCAGGCAGCATCCTGGTGAATCTCCTCTGCACCCTCTCTAATCCAGGCAGCAGCCTGGTGAATCTCCTCTGTACCCTCTCTAATCCAGGCAGCAGCCTGGTGAATCTCCTCTGCACCCTCTCTAATCCAGGCAGCAGCCTGGTGAATCTCCTCTGCACCCTCTCTAATCCAGGCAGCATCCTGGTGAATCTCCTCTGCGCCCTCTCTGATCCAGGCAGCATCCTGGTGAATCTCCTCTGCACCCTCTCCGATCCAGGCAGCATCCTGGTGAATCTCCTCTGCACCCTCTCTAATCCAGGCAGCATCCTGGTGAATCTCCTCTGCACCCTCTCTGATCCAGGCAGCATCCTGGTGAATCTCCTCTGCACCCTCTCTAATCCAGGCAGCATCCTGGTGAATCTCCTCTGCACCCTCTCTAATCCAGGCAGCAGCCTGGTGAATCTCCTCTGCACCCTCTCCGATCCAGGCAGCATCCTGGTGAATCTCCTCTGCACCCTCTCTAATCCAGGCAGCAGCCTGGTGAATCTCCTCTGCACCCTCTCTGATCCAGGCAGCATCCTGGTGAATCTCCTCTGCACCCTCTCCAATCCAGGCAGCATCCTGGTGAATCTCCTCTGCACCCTCTCTGATCCAGGCAGCATCCTGGTGAATCTCCTCTGCACCCTCTCTAATCCAGGCAGCATCCTGGTGAATCTCCTCTGCACCCTCTCTAATCCAGGCAGCATCCTGGTGAATCTCCTCTGCACCCTCTCTAATCCAGGCAGCATCCTGGTGAATCTCCTCTGCGCCCCCTCTGAAGCTTCTGCATCCTTCCGATAATGAGGTGACCAGAAATGAACACAGTACTCCAAAAGTGGTCTAACCGGAGTTTTATAGAATGTAACATTACCACGCGGTTGTTGAACTCTGTTCCCCGAATAATGAAGGCCAACACACCATACGCCTTCTTCACCACCCTGTCAATTTGTGCAGCAGCTTTGAGGGGAACTATTGACGTGGACCCCAAGGTCTGTCTGTTTCTCCACACAGCAAAGAATTCTGCCATTGACCCTGTATTCTGCCTTCAAATTTGCCCTTCCTTCAGACAATTTGCCCTGAGCAACCTGGATTACAGGGTGTCTGACCTGAAATGTTATCGCCGTTTCTCTTGTCTCTTTTTGCAACTTCTTCAAAACCATAGAACCATAGAACTTTACAGCACAGAAACAGGCCTTTTGGCCCTTCTTGGCTGTGCCGAACCATTTTTCTGCCTAGTCCCACTGACCCGCACCTGGGCCGTATCCCTCCATACCCCTCTCATCCATGTACCTGTCCAAATTTTTCTTAAATGTTAAAAGTGAGCCCGCATTTACCACTTCATCTGGCAGTTCATTCCACACTCCCACCACTCTCTGCATGAAGAAGCCCCCCCCCCAACGTTCCCTTTAAACTTTTCCCCCTTCACCCTTAACCCATGTTCTCTGGTTTTTTTCTCCCCTAGCCTCAGTGGAAAAAGCCTGCTACCATTCACTCTATCTATACCCATCATAATTTTATATACCTCTATCAAGTCTCCCCTCATTCGTCTATGCTCCAGGGAATAAAGTCCTAACCTATTCAACCTTTCTCTGTAACTCAGTTTCTCAAGTCCCGGCAACATCCTTGTAAACCTTCTCTGCACTCTTTCAACCTTATTAATATCCTTCCTGTAATTCGGTGACCAAAACAGCACTTCTTTGTTTAATTATTTATTTAGATACAGAGCGGGACCTGCCCTGCAAGCCACACCACCCAGAAACCTCTGATTTACCCCTAGCCTAATCATGGGGCAACTTACAATGATCAATTAACCTTCCAACTGGAAACCAGAGCACCCGGAGGAAACCCACCTGGTCACGGGGAGAACGTACGAACTTCTTACAGGAAGCGGCGAGTTTTCACTCTCTGACCGTTCCCGCTCACTCACTAACTGGATAACCTTGCTTACAGCTTATTCTCATCATCAGCCCTGCTTTTACCCCATGTCAGACATATGCCTTCTTCACACACACCCCACCTCAAGCTTAACAAGCTTCTAAACACAAAAGATTCTGCAGACGCTGGAAATCCAGAGCATCTATGGAAACGAAGGAACAGTTGATCCTTCAGGCCGAGACTCTTCATCAGAACTGGAAAGGAAGGGGTAAGGTGTCTGAATGAAAAGGCAGGAGGAGGGGAAGGAGGGTAGCTGGAAGGTGATGGGTGAAACCGGGTGGGCTGGAAAGGTAAAGGGCTGGAGAAAAAGGAATCTGATAAGAGAGGAGAATGGACCATGGGAGAAAGGGAAGGGGAAGGGGACCCCCTGAGTAAGCGAGAGGCGGGTGAGAAGGTGAAAGAGGCCAGAGTGGGGAATAGACGAGGGGAAGCGGAGGAGAATTTTTTTAATAGGAAGAAGAAATCCATATTCATGCCATCAAGTTGGAAGCTACCCAGAGAGAGTTGCCCCTCCGCCCAGAGGCTGGTCTCATCTTGGCAGAAGAGGAGGCTATAGACCGACATGTCGGAACAAGAATGGGAATTAGAAATAAAACGTTTGGCCACCGGGAAGTTCCACTTCTGGCGGATAGAGCGGATGGGTTTACAAGCTTCTCTTGTCTCAGAATTGTTAGATCTGTTTCTCTTAGTCAGTGAGTCATGCTGCGGAGGTGTACAGACTGGAAACAGGCCACTCTGTCATCCATGGGAATTCTGACCAGTGGGTCCCCTTCAACAGGGAAAGGCTCATACGTGTGCTGATGGTCCATACATGTACCTTCAAGCTAATTCCACTTCCCAATACTTGGCCCATGTCCCTCTAATCCAGGGATTCCCAACCCTACAATGGTAGGGGCACTTGGCTCCAAGTGGACCATAACCTTGTCGTAGGGTTTGGAGGCTCGAACGCCTTAATGACCCGGAGAGCCATGTTGGCTGGAGTCGGGCTTTATGCTTTGGCTCTTGGTAGGGTCACCCATGCCAAACAGGTCAACGGGCAGAGGTCAGACTAAGAGTGGTCCACCGGTCCTCCAGGTTCGGGGGTTCAGCTCAGGGATAACAACCCTAAATGGTCAAACAAAATTGTTAAGGAAACAGCAAAGGAGAATCCTTCTATATATGAGAGTGACAGTGTTGACAGATAGAGATGGAGGGCCTACGTTGCTGCCCTATAATCTAATGTCATCCATATACCTGTCCATATAGCTCTTCAATATATCTTATGTACCAGCCTCCACCATTTCCACTGGCAGCTGGTTTGACATATATAGGAATTTCAAAACATTGTAATAATGGCCAGTGATGCAGTTCCAAAATATATGAAAATGACCAGATTATCACACAGAGCCATTGATAGAGAGAGAAACAGGCCATTCAGCCCATTGAGTCTGCATCAATCTTCTAACACCCAGTTGCACCAATCCTACAGCAAGCCCACAAATTATCAACACACATTCTATTCAACATTTATTAAAGGAATTCAAACAATGCAAGTCAGAGCACGAGTAGATTTTCCCACTCTTCAGTCCTGCTGCAAGATTCTTCAACACTATGATTGTAGGTGGTGGCATTCTCATCTCCACTGTCTACACCATCCTCACTACCTACACCATCCTCACTGTCTACACCGTCCTCACCGTCTACACCATCCTCACTGTCTACACCATCCTCACTGTCTACACCGTCCTCACTGTCTACACCATCCTCACTACCTACACCGTCCTCACCGTCTACACCATCCTCACCGTCTACACCATCCTCACCGTCTACACCATCCTCACTACCTACACCGTCCTCACTGTCTACACCGTCCTCACCGTCTACACCATCCTCACTGTCTACACCATCCTCACTGTCTACACCGTCCTCACTGTCTACACCATCCTCACTACCTACACCGTCCTCACCGTCTACACCATCCTCACTGCCTACACCATCCTCACTGTCTACACCGTCCTCACCGTCTACGCCATCCTCACCGTCTACGCCGTCCTCACCGCCTACACCGTCCTCACCGTCTACACCATCCTCACCGTCTACACCATCCTCACCGTCTACACCGTCCTCACCGCCTACACCGTCCTCACCGTCTACACCGTCTACACCGTCCTCACCGTCTACACCATCCTCACCGTCTACACCATCCTCACCGCCTACGCCATCCTCACCGCCTCACTGTCCTCACCACCTACACCATCCTCACCGTCTACACCATCCTCACTGTCTACACCGTCCTCACCGTCTACACCATCCTCACCGCCTACACCATCCTCACCGCCTACGCCATCCTCACCACCTCACTGTCCTCACCACCTACACCATCCTCACCGCCTCACTGTCCTCACCACCTACACCATCCTCACCGTCTACACCTTGCTCACTGCCTACACCGTCCCCACCTTGTCCTCGGTGACTGTGCCTGAGAATTTGCTTCCCTGCTTCCCAGCTTCCCAATCACCAGAGGTATTTAATTAGCTACAAAGTTCTCTGACTTCTCTTGAGGTCGAGGTGTTGGCGTAGAAGCATGAGGCTTCTCTGAACTGCAATTGAGTGAAAACCTGATAAAGACCAACCGCTTCCTGCCTGTTTAGTAGCACTGTATTTGGGTTACAAATCTTTCTATCCGTGTGTACAAGAACCTGCACCTCAACATGGAGTTATCAGATGATGTTTCATATTTATAACAGCTTACCCATATAGGTGTGCTCTTTCATCTTTGACTCTGGGTCTAAACATAGCACAAGTGAGCACCAAGTGCAAGCCGGGGCCAAACATTTTCATCTTCACACTTCAAAATAATCGTACGCTGATTTCTAGGCAGTGCACATAGGAGGCAGGCGTGCAGTGTGTCCCCAGTAACGGCCAGCTGGGACCTCACTACTGCGCCCATATTCGGACTGGGTACACACGAATGGGGCTACACAAAGAGTGACTGATCCTTTCTCTCACCTCTCTCTCCTCCTGATCTCCCCTCTCTTCTCTGACCCCCTCAGCCCCTTCTCTCACTTCTCTCTCCTCCTGATCTCCCCTCTCTTCTCCTCCCCCAGCCTCTCCATCCACTTACTCCTCCCACTGGCTCCCCCTCCCCACCTCCTTCCTTTTAGTCCATGCTTCTATCTGATAACACCATCTTCAACTCTTTATCACTGTCATCTATCACCTCCCACTTCTGAGAATCTTCCCACTATCCCCCTCTCTCATAATTTTTTTAATACGTGGAGATGTTCGGGATACATCAGCAGCATTCAAATCATTAGAGTGGTTTGACAGTCAGTTAAGCGGGAGAGGCTGTCAAAGGAGATTCCCAATTGTTTTGTGGTCTGGACATGTTCAGCCTCACCTTGAAAAGGTAAGGCACTGCTGCCTCACAGAGAATGAAAAAAAGAGGGGTGTGAAAACAGAAGGGTAAAGGAGCAGCAGTCTATTTGGCCCCAAGTGTCTGCTCACTGATTCAATAAGATTATGGCTGATTTTCTATCTCAGCACCACTGCCTGTAGGGACCCATATTCCTTCATTCCCTGAATATTTATTGAAATACAGCATGGAGTAGGCCCTTCCGGTCCTTCAAGCCTCGCTGCCCAGCAACCCCCGATTTAACTGTAACGCCCCGAGCTGTAATGACATCGTATTAACCGTTACGCTACTGTGGTACCCAAGAGAAAGGAAGATCTCTGATGGGATTGTATATGGGATTCTGTATGTAGACTAATTGATGCAGGAGCAGTCGAAGATGTGTAAGGGGCAGTGAAGGTGGAAGGGGGCAAATGAAATCCAAACCGACCAGAACGGTGGTCCCAGTGGACACCACACCAGCAAGTTCAGGAACAGTTATTACCCCTCAACCATCAGGTTCCTGAACTAGAGGGGATAATGTCACTCAATTTCACTCCCCCCATCACTCAACGGTTCCCACAACCTGTGGACTCACTTTCAAGGACTCATATTCCATAACCCTCCCTACCCCTCCTATCCAAACTCCTCTGAAATGGTACAATTGAACTTGCATCTACCGCTTTTTGGCAGCTCGATCCCTCTAAGTGGAGACCTTTCCCCTCAGATTCCCCTTCAATACTTCACCTTTCACCCCAAGCCTATGGCCTCAAGTCCTAGTCTCGCCCAACCTGAAGGGAAAAGGCCTGTATGCATTCTCCCTATCGTTACTCCTCGTAATTTTGTAGGCCTCCATAAAGAGGCAGAGAGGGAAACAGGTTACAAATGCTATCAAGATCTCCTCTCATTCCCCTGCACTCCAGGTGATAAAGTCCTGACCGTTCCCTGTAAATCGGGTCCTCAGGTGCCAGCAGTGCCCTTGTAAACTTCCCCTGCACTCGTTCAGCTTTACTTACGTCTTTCCTGTAGGTAGGTGAACAGAAATGCACGTGATACTCCAAGTTCAGCCTATTTGATGTGGAAGATTGAGGGGAGATTTGACAGAGGTATACAAAATTATGAGGGGTATAGACAGGGTAAATGCATGCAGGCTTTTTCCACCGAGGTTGAGTGGGGCTACCATAAAGTCATGGGTTAAGAGAGAAAGGTGAAAGAGCATGAGGGGAAACTTCTTCACTCAGAGGGTCATGAGAGTGTGGAACGAGCTGCCAGTGCAAGTGGTGCATGTGAGCCTGGTTTCAATGTTTAAGAGAAGTTTGGATAGGTACATGGATGGGAGGGGTATGCATGGCTATGGTCCCAGTACAGGTCAACGGGAGTAGGTAGTTTAAATGGTTCAGCATGGGCTGGATGGGCCAAAGGGCCTGTTTCTAAGCTGTACTTTTCAATGACTCCATGATTCTATCATCTTCTTGCTAGCCTCCTTCCCCTCTCCCCAGGTTCTTATTCTGACATCTTCCCCCTTCCTTTCAAGTCCTGATGAAGGGTCTCAGCCCAAATCATTGACTGTTTACTCATTTCCACAGAGGCTGCCTGACCTGCTGAGTTCCTCCAGCATTTTGCATGTGTTGCTCTGGACTTACAGCATCTGCAGAATCCCCTGTGTTTGGAAATTTGTTAAGTTTGAGGTTGTGTGAGTGTCTCTCATCATGCAAAGATAGGGGTGATACTGAGGATAAACAGAGTTTTCTGTTTACTGAGTGAGTGGGAGCAGGGAATGAGCTGTTGTCCGTGAGGAGTTTGTACGTTCTCCTTGTGACCGCGTGGGTACGTTTCCTCCCATAGTTCAACGACTTCTGGGTTGGTAGGTCAACTGATCACTATAATTAGAGGAGGGTTAAATCCGGGTTTACTGGGCTGGAAGGGCCAGAAGAGCTTATTCCACACTCTATTCCAATAAATAAATAAAAACCTGTAAATTTAGGACCTATTGAAATTCACGAGATGACTGATTCAGGCAAGCAACTTCAAACGTACCTCAGCAGTCTGATTTTACAGTTGTCCTATCTTTACCGTCCTGTTGATCAAATAGTTTCCTCCTGAGGCTGAGCCGCTTTCGGCTATTCGGCTGCGTTCAGAGGATCGTAGGAGGTCGTTCAGTCCCTCCCTCCCTGTTCGATCATTCAGGAGGATAGGTACTCAGGAATGCATTTCCAGGGTGGAAATGTCAAATAGTTTCAAGGTGAGAGGGGGAGAAGTTTAAAGCAGCTCCATGAGGCAAGTTGTTACACACAGAGGGTGGTAGGTGCCCCACTGCCCCAGCAACCTCTGACAAAGCCAGCTAACCTTAACCTCATCCCGGGGCAGTTTACAATCACTGATGAACTTACATCTTTGGACTGTGGGAGGAATTCGGGGTGGGGCACCCTGGAGAAAACCCACGCGTTCCACGGGGAAGACGTATAGAGACTACTTACAGTACGGCACCGGGATTGAACTCTGAACTCTGGAACGCGCCATGCTGTGACTAACACGAGGGGGCATAGTTTTAAGATGCCTGGAAATAGGTACCAAGGGGATATCAGGGGTAAGTTCTTCATCAGAGAGTGGTGGGTGTATGGAATGCACTGCCGGTGGCAATGGTGGAAACGGACACAACAGGGTCTTTTAACAGCATCTTAGATAGGTACATGGAGCTTAGAAAAATAGAGGGAAATTCTAGGCAGTTTTTAGGGTAGGTTACATAGTCTGCAGAACATTATGGGCTGAAGGGCCATAGAAATTGCTATTTCTATGTTAACCGTTACGCTACTGTTGCGTTCTGTCAATTATTAATACAACCTTTTACCCAGTATCTGGGCTATCATTAAAGATCTCACATGGAACTTACCACCAGAGGAAGTTCTTTATTTTCACTTATCCTATCAGGTTCTTTGATCGCCTTAACTGCATCAGGCAAATCGCAGCTTAAACTTCTGTGTTCTTGTGAATCGATCTATCTTTTCTGGATCTGTGGTTAGAACCAGAGTTAATAGTAATGGCCGGCGTTTGGAAACACCCAATGTTTCTGGAAAAAGAAACAGAGGAAAACGGTTCAAAATTTCTCAGAAGTAACTTTGAGAGCAGAGTTACAATACCACTGATTTCATCAAGATTTAACTGAACGTAACCTGTTGATTACCAGATAGTGCGCACAAGAGATTCTGTAGACGCTGGAAATCTTGAGCAACACACACGCAAACTTCTGAAGGAACCCAGCAGGTCAGGCAGAAAATATGGAAATGATAAATAGATTCAGAATCAGGTTGAACATCACTGGCATATACGAGGAAATCTGCAGATGCTGGAAATACAAGCAACACACACAAAATGCTGGTGGAACGCAGCAGGCCAGGCAGCATCTATAGGAAGAAGCACTGTCGACGTTTTGGGCCGAGACCCTTCGTCAGGACTAAGGGACGAAGGGTCCTGACGAAGGGTCTCGGCCCGAAACGTCGACAGCGCCTCTCCCTGTAGATGCTGCCTGGCCTGCTGCGTTCCACCAGCATTTTGTGTGTATCACTGGCATATGTTGTGACATTTGTTGTTTTGTGGCAGCAGTACCTAATAACAACAGAGAAAAAGCTGTCAATTACAGTAATAGTTAAATTAAATTATTAGTGCAAAAGAAAAAGTAGTGAAGTAGCATCAAATATGTGAGAAACCTGCAGATGCTGGAAATCCAACGTAACTCACACAAAATGCTGGGGGGACTGAGCAGGCCAGGCAGCATCTATGGAGACGAATGAACAGTCAACATTTTGGGCCGAGACCCTTCGTCCGCACTGGAAAAGAAGGGGGGGGGATGCCAGGATGCCATTTCCACCCTGGGAAAAAGTCTCTGGCTGTCAACTCAGTCTATTCTTCTTATCAACAACACACACAAAATGCTGGTGGAACACAGCAGGCCAGGCAGCATCTATAGGAAGAAACGCTGTCTCCCTATAGACAGCGCTTCTTCCTATAGGTGCTGCCTGGCCTGCTGTGTTCCACCAGCATTTTGTGTGTGTTGTTGTTTGAATTTCCAGCATCTGCAGATTTCCCTGTGTTTGCTATTCTTCTTATCATCTTGTATCAAGTCTCCTCCCATACTCATTTACTCCAAGAGAAAAACCCTAACTTGCTCAACCTATCCTCAGAAGATATGTTATCTAGTCCAGACAGCAACCTGCATCCTCTCTAAAGTTTCCACATCCTTCCTATAATGAGGTGACCAGAACTGAACACAATACTCCAAGTGTGGTCCAAAGAGAAAAACCTGAGTTCGCCCAACCTATCCCCATAAGAGGTGTCTTCAAGATCTCGTAATAATCTCACGACCTGTGCTTTTGCGAAATCATTTGCTAACTGATTTGGTGCACTGAATATCAGCCATGGAGGAGGTAATTTCTGGGCACTCCTCTTTGGTTTCACTCCGCCCCTGGGTCCCCTCCTATACCTTTCAGATGCAAATCTCTGATTTTGCTGCTGAGTTTTGTCTAATAACGATGGTTTATTGTTTTCATTCTGAGAATGACTGGTAATAGATAAGATACCAGAGTTGATAAATAAACCAGTATACGTGGATGACAATATCAGTTTCTGAGGCTTTAGATCATAAATTGATTCAAATTCATGACTAACCAAAAGACCGAGATAAAAACAGCGCACTCATTTTTCTCATTCACATCTGTTTAGTCTGTTGCTGCTTTTCGTGCCTTTAATCCAAAAGTGTTTTTCAGCCAATTAAGCTCTTCCGAAGTGCTGTGGCAACGAAAGTATTTTTTAACCACTGTATCACAGTTCACATGACCATAATAAACCAATTACCGATGACAGCAGCCAACTTGTAGTGAGCTGACAGAAAGCAGCAGAGTGGAAATGTCCACATGAGCCCTGCTCAGTCCACACTGAATGAGCAGTGCAGAAATCACTGGATGACTCCATGGGTCAGGCGGTGTCTATGGAGGGAACTGGACCATCGACACTTTGAGCCAAGACTGTCTACCACCCTGTTAAAGTGTCTCGACCCGAAACATCGAGATCTAGCATGTCGGGCAACGTCTATCGAGAGAGAAGAGACTTGAAGAAGGATCTTGGTGCAAAATGTTGACTGTCCGTTCATTTCCATAGGTGCTTCCTGATCTCCTTAGTTCCTCCAGTGTTTTGTGTGTGTTACCAAGGAGAGTAAATGTCTCACACTGATGTCAAGAAGAATGTTGGAAGTTAAATTTAACTTGATGACTCCAACCCCACCACCCAGGTTATGCTCTTTTCTTTCTTCTGCCATCAAGAAGAAGGTCCAGGAGCCTCAAGACCCACACCACCAGCTTCAGGAACAACTTGTTACCCCTCAAACATCAGGCTCTTGAGTGAAGTTATCTCCTCTCATCAAAGGGGATAACTTTACTCAACTTCACTCACCCCAATACTGAACTGTTCCCACAACCTATGAACTCACTTTCAAGGACGCTTCATCTCATGTTCTCAATATTAGCTGCTTTTTTATTTATTTTTATTATTATTATCTTGATAATTTTTTTCTCATTTTGCAATTGCACAGTTTGCTGTCTTTTGCCACTTGTTTTCAGCCCGTCCTGTTGGGTGCAGTCTTTCATTGATTCTATTGTATTTCTTGTATTTACTGTGAATACGCATTTCCACAATTTTAATGTGAAAATGAATCTCAGGTTGTATATGATGACATATATGTACTTTGATACATACCTGTTCTTTTTGAGTTGAGTATGCATCTTTGCTCACTATTCTGAATTACGTTACCCGCCATTTTGAACGTTTGCACCTTGGCCCGAGAGAAATTGTTCAACTGTATTTAAGTATGGAAGAATGGTAAATAAACTTGATTTGATTATAAATTTACTTTGAACTTTGGAATTTCACATTTTTGTCCCATTTCCTCCTCTATGTAGCACCTTTGAATGATTAATCACCCACTCTTACATCCAGGAGACACAAGAGAAACTGCAGCTGGAGGAACTCGGCAGGTCAGGTGGAGGGAGATGAATTGTTCTGATCGAAACCCTTTATCTTATTCCCGATCAGCAAAAGTACATTTCCATGCGTAGGTGCTGCTTCACCCACTGAGCTCCTCCAGCATTTTGTTTCGAGGTTCAAAAGTTCAAAGTAAATTAATTCTCAAACTATATACATGTCACCACATACAACTCTGGGATTTATTTCCTCGCGGGCATACGCAGTACCAACTTGCGTAAGACAACACACTGTGCAAGTACAAAAAGAAGAAAAAAAGAAATAATAATAATAATAATAATAATAATAATAATAAATAAACAATAACTACCTAGACCGTGAGGTGAAGAGTCCGTGAAAGTGAACTCATAGGCTGTGGGAAGAGTTCAGTGATGGGGCGAGTGGAGGTAAATGAAGTTAACCCCTTTGGTTCAAGATTCAGGTTATTTATTGTCATCTTTCAGTACACAGGCGGAAAGGAGAACAAAACAATTGTCCCGCCAGATCCAATCCTGCATAAGAAACACAATTTTAAAAATATAAAATAAATATAAGAGCAATTTTATAAAACACAGTATATATATAAGTAACTGTGATATACAGTAGGCAGCCCTCGAACCCAGGGGACCTCTGGTGGACTGTGTCCTTTCCAGGGCGCAAGCCTGGGTGGGGAGATTTAAAGAACCGGCTGTTGCCCCATGCAGCGGGCTCCCCCTCTCCACGTCACTGATGTAGTCCAAGGGAAGGGCAAGTGCCGATTCAATTTGTCACCAGTGTCGCGGCAGAGGTTGCCTGAGCAAAGTTGTAAACAGCATCAAACTGCCTTAGGGACCCCGGCTCCTGGTTTCTTCCTCGGGGTTTACTCCCGAAGCCTTTCCCGTGAGTGGGTATGGCCGCAAGGAGGTATAAAATCAGTTTTCTTTCTCCTAGGCGGGCTGCTGAGCCCCAACAGCTCGAAACAACCGATTTTGAGGCACCAGTGGTCCACCTTTGCCCTTTCTCTTGTCAGTAGAAACAGTTCCACTGAGCCCAGTAGCTAAGCGACACGTGAAGGCCAAGAGTCGGACTTGGTTGTGAGAGCTTATCCCCACTATCGCCCCCAGCTATGACAGCCTCAGGAAATACATAGACATATTGAGTATACATAAACTGATGCTAGGTGATGTGTATGAGTGGGTCAGGTGGAGGTGTTAAACAGCCAGGTTAGCTTGGGGGAAGCAGCAATTTTGAGCACGATGGTCCTGTAATGAATACCGCGTCTCACTCCCCTGATGGGAGTGGGACAAACGGTCCATGAGCAGGGTGGGTGGGATCCTTCATGATGTTACTGGCCTTTCTCCGGCACCTTCCTGTATACATGTCCCTGATGGCGGGTAGGCGGGTGGCCAGTTTTAGCTACCCGCTGTAGAGCCTTCTGACTGCCCCAGGGCAGCTTTCGTACCACACAGTGACGCTGCTCTCCACTGCGCATCTGGAAAAGGTCGTATTGGTGTGCGTAGTCCGGCTATCTTGAGCCTCCCCAGAAAGTAGATGCCTTGGTGAGCTTTCCTGACCGTGGAGGATGTGATCTGGGACCGTGAGAGGTTGTGCGAGATCTGCACTCCCAGGAGCTTGAAACTGCTCACAGTTTCCATTCCGTTCTGACGTAAAGAGGGATGTGAGTGGTGCGAGTTCTTCTGGCTGATAACCATCTGCTCTGAGTCATGTTGAAGGGTCTCAGCCTGAAATGCCAACCGTTCATCCTTTTCCCTTGACGCGGCCCAGCCTGCTGAGTTCCCCTAGCATTCTGTGTGCGCCGCTTGAATTTCCAGCATCTGCAGATTTTCTCTTGTTTGCAACCATCTCCTTTATCTTGCTGGCATTGAGGAAGAGGTTTGGCCTGGCACCAGGCCTCGAGCCCTTCCACTTCCTCGACCTGTGGCCTTGCTCCAATCTGTTGTCTCTCGTGTTGGCTGTTAGCTTTTATCCTCTTGTGAATGGGTCCAATGATCCTTGAGATCAAAGTGGAGAAAGGCATTTCACAATTTGACCTGTGCACCAAGACTTGTCACAGCTAGCACAGGTCAAGTTGTGAAATGCCTCTCTGCACTTTCCTAACCTCAATCCAGACCGTGAATACTGAGGAGGTGTTCATGGGGTCAATGTCCAGTCAGTAATCTCACGGCAGAGGGGGAAGAAGCCGTTCTTAAAACGTTGAGTGTGTGTCTTCAGGCTCCTGTACCTCCTCCCTGATGGAAGCAATGAGAAGAGGGCACGTCCTTCATGGTGGATGCAGCTTGTATACCAGATGACAGGTAGCCTTCAACATAGATGCTGCTTTTTTGAGAGGTTGCCTTTTAAAGGGATCCTGGTGAGGGGAGTCTAGTGCCCATGATGAGAGGTTGCCCTTTGAAGGGGTCCTGGTGAGGGGAGGCTAGTGCCCATGATGAGAGGCTGCCCTTTGAAGGGGTCCTGGTGAGGGGAGGCTAGTGCCCATGATGAGAGGCTGCCCTTTGAAGGGGTCCTGGTGAGGGGAGGCTAGTGCCCATGATGAGAGGCTGCCCTTTGAAGGGGTCCTGGTGAGGGGAGGCTAGTGCCCATGATGAGAGGTTGCCCTTTGAAGGGGTCCTGGTGAGGGGAGTCTAGTGCCCATGATGAGAGGCTGCCCTTTGAAGGGGTCCTGGTGAGGGGAGGCTAGTGCCCATGATGAGAGGCTGCCCTTTGAAGGGGTCCTGGTGAGGGGAGTCTAGTGCCCATGATGAGAGGTTGCCCTTTGAAGGGGTTCTGGTGAGGGGAGTCTAGTGCCCATGATGAGAGGTTGCCCTTTGAAGGGGTCCTGGTGAGGGGAGTCTAGTGCCCATGATGAGAGGTTGCCCTTTGAAGGGGTCCTGGTGAGGGGAGGCTAGTGCCCATGATGAGAGGCCGCCCTTTGAAGGGGTCCTGGTGAGGGGAGTCTAGTGCCCAGGATGGATGCTGGCTGAGTTGACAACTTTCTGCAGCTTTTCCCAATCCTGTGCAGTGCCCCTGCTCCCCCACCCCCCACACCAGATGGTGATGGAACTACAAACGTAGAATGTTCTCCACGCTACATCTGTAGAAACCTTTGAGGGATTTTGGTGACATACCAATTCTCCTCAAACTCCTAATGAAACAAGGCCACTGGCCTGCCTTCTTTGTAGTTGCATCGACGTGTTGGGCCCTGGGGAGACCCTCAGAGACGTTCACATCCAGGAACTTGAATTTCTGTGACATTCGGAGTTAATTAAGGGGAGGTGTCGTTAATATGTGTGACTAATGAGGTAGTGTTAGCGGATTTAGCAGTGCCTGTTGTTAGTCATGCTGCTGATTTTGTATTGTGTGGTTACGCACAACAGAAACAAACGCAGCCGGCCGGAGCTGTTTCACACGTTTTGTGATCAGGAAGGGAAATTTGCATCGTGCAAATCCAAAGGAGCTCGCTGCTGGGATGGTGAGGCTGAGTTTAGCTTTGGGTTTGCGGCCGATCGCAGAGTATTGTCCACTTGTCCACCTTGCCGTGTGTAGGCGTATGTGTGAGCTTCACTAGATTTGCCACTAGACAAGCCACAGACCTGTTATTGAATTGTCAGGCATGCACTTGTCCATTTAACCCATTCCTTACAATCGCGGCCGAAAGAGACTGTCGAGCTGACCCCGTAGATTTACCCCTGATTCTCCGGGAGTTGATCGCTGGATCACCTCCACGTGCCTTGTCCAGGGCGGAGAAATTGTAGCATCATTAACAAACGATCACAATTTTTCTTCCATTAAACAAAAATTCTTCAGCATCACACACAAAGTGGAAGAGAAACTCGGCAAGTCTGGAAATTCCAAATTGAACCACCTTGGAGGAAAGGTGAACATGGGCGGGGAGAGGACACAGAGGAGAGAATTGGAGGAAGTTGTACATAGAGCTGTATAGCACAGAAATGAGCCATTCAGCCTATCACATTCATGCTAAGCCCTTTTCGTCCTTCTACATTTGCCCACATTTCAACAGCATTTTTCTATGGCTTTTATATTTAAATGTCTATTTAAATGCCTCTGGAATGTAATGGTTGTATCTCAGCAGGACTAGGTCAGAGAAAGGCTTGAAAACAAGGGTAAAAATCTTAAGGTGTTGCTGGTCTGGGAGCCAGAGAAATTAACAATAAATACCACCTCCACAACCGAATTTTGCAATTGAATTTCCCCCTGACTGCCTGGTGCATAGGAAGAGTTAATCACTCTGCATAGGGACTTGATAAAATGTGATCCTTTAATGGGGGTGAGTTAAATACTTGTGGTCTGCGGTAGCCTGCTGGTAAGAAAACAGGAAATAATAAGTGTTGATTGGAAGTGGCATAAGAAAATTAACTAGTGCCTCACCTTCCCCTTGCAGTTCCCTCCTCTCTTAAATCTTTTTGGCATAATCCTCAGCATGGGGCCACAGAAATTAATTCCACACCCATGAACGCAAGAGTGCATTTGAGAATTCTCACCCCCCCCCCCCCCCCTTTCTATCCTCATGGGCTGGACGCATCCTGGGTCTCCTTCATAGAGTTTGACTGAAATCTCCAGATTATAGACTATTAATTGGTTCCCTAGCATGATAAGATGGATTCTTGACCTCACAATCTACCTGGCTATGTTCTTGCACCTTATTGTTAACCCGCACTGCACTGACTCTCAAACTCTAATCTGCGTTGTTATTGTTTTACCTCGACGAACTCAGTAACGGCATCATAGCGGTCAGCTATCGCGCTAACATCTCGGGGTACTGAAGTGAGGAGTTCAGTCCTGGGGTCCTCTATAAGGTCCCTCCTGTGGAATGCATGGGTTGCTCCAGTTTCCTCCCATGTTCCTAAGAGCTACAGGATATTGGTCATTGTAAATTGTCCCATGATCAGGTTAGGGTTGAATCGGAGTTGTCAGGGGTCGTTGGAGTGGTGTGGCTTGAAGTGCCGGTCGGGCCTATTCCACGCTGTATCACTAAATCAATAAGAAATAATGGTCTGATCTGCGTGAACGGTGTGCAAGGCAAGCTTTTCACTGAATCTCAGTATAATAAACCAATTCTAATTCCAGATCTTGCTTTGTCAACCTAACACAGGATGAGCAGCAAGTGTCGTTTATCTCTGACCTCAGAGACTGCGAGAATGGTAGTTTCGTCCTCTGGGTGAGCAGCTGGCCATTCGGCCCATCAGGACTCTTCTCTCTGTGGGAGCAAGCACTCAGTCCCATTTCCCAACACTTCAGCTCTCCCCCTATCCCAGTCCTTCCCTGCTCTCTTCTCCCTCTAATAAATTCCAGATTGAGAGCCCATCGTGTTGTATCGCCTCCCTTCCTCCAGTTCCTCCACCTTTTGAGTCCTTGCACCAATGGGAACTCGCCCACTTTGCCCAAAACTTGGATGATGTCCAAAAGTTCTGTCCAATCAACTTGATAGTGTGGTTATGAAGGCGTATGGCCTGTTGCTTGTTTAGTGGTACTTCCTGCATACAAATGTAAGGAGAGTGAAATAGTTGTTACTCTGGACCTGATGCAACACAAAAAAACAGAAAAGAAAAAGAACACAACAATAGTAATAAAGAGCACATGATTAATATAAATAAGATCGCTTCTATACATAGACTGTCCATGAAGTGATACTATGCTGTACATAAGGTGACTGACAGGAAATAATAAAGTAGAGGTGGAGTTAGTGGGTGGAGGTGTTGATCACCCTTACTGCTTGATGAAAGGAACTGTTTTTGACTCTGGTGGTCCTGGTGTGGATGCTACGTAGCCTCCCCCCCAATGGGAGTGGGACAAACAGTCCATGAGCAGGGTGGGTGGGACCCCTCATGATGTTTCTGGCCCCTTTTCCAGCTCCTTTCTCTATATACTGTACGTTGATGGGGGGTAGACTGGTGCGGTGATGCACTGGGCAGTCTCGGCTGTCCTTTGTAAAGCCCGGATTAGTCAGGGAACTGAGTTCAAGAGCAGTGAGGTAAGGTTGCCACAATAAATGACTGGTTAGACCACACTTGGAATATTACGATGCCTCATTATAAGAAGGATGAGGAAATAACAGATAGGGTAGACAGGGTAGATAGGGTGGATGTTATTTACTTGGATTTTCAGAGGGCTTTTGACAAGGTACCGCACATGAAACTGCTAAACAAGGTAAGAGCCCACAGGTATTACAGGAAAGATACTAGCACGGATAGAAGATTGGCTAACTTGCAGGAGGCAAAGAGTGGGGATAAAGGGGACCTTTTCAGGTCTTATGAGGAAAGAGAGCTAGGCTTTTCTCTTTGGAGTGACGGAGGATGAAAGGTGACGAGGTAGAGCTATACAAGGTGATAAGGGACACAGACAGAATGGACAACCAGAGATTTTTGTCCTGGGCCAAAATGGCTAATACAAGGGGGCACAATTTTAATGTGATTGGAGGTAAGTACAGTGGGGGGGCATCAGAGGTAGTTTTTTTTGCACGGTGAGTGGTGGGTGCACACAACACCTGCCAGGGGAGGTGGTGGGGGCAGATACGTTAAGGACGTTTAAGAGCGATGTGCACATGGATGATAGAGAAATGGAGGACTATGTAGGAGGGAAGTATTAGATTGATTTTGGAGTAGGTTAAATGGACAACACAACATTGTACTCTGAGCGGGTTGTACTGTTCTGTGAGACTGACAGGGGATGTGGCTGTCCCCAAGTGCTGAGGGAGAGTCACAGATCCGGTCATGTCTCGTGCTTGATACTTGTTGCTTATTTATTTAGTAATATCGTTATTTTGTTTTTCATTTTGTATTTGCACAGTTTGTTGTCTTTTGCAGGTTGGTTGTTTGTCCGTCCTGTTGGGTGAGGTCTTTCATTGGTTCTACTGTATTTCTTGGTTTTACTGTGAATGCCTGCAAGGAATGAATCTCAGGGTTGTCTGTGGTGACATAAATGTACTTTGCTTGCTCTCCATATCTTACTGCCCTGATCGTGTATCACGTAGACATCCGGGATGCAACATTCATGGCCGGAGGGGCTCGATATGGACTTGGGTAATAAACTAACTTTGAACTTTAATTATACTCCCATATCATAGTCAATGAGACCAAGACATTCCTTTGGCCCAGTGTGATCCAGTGAAGTTTGATGTGCACCCAGTAGAAAGATATTGAGTTAGGTTGGTCAAAGAGGTAACCATAAGGCACAGAGCAGAATTAGGCCATTCTGCCCATTGAGTCTGCTGCACCATTCCACCATGGCTGATTTATTATCCCTCTCGACCCTATTCTCCTACCTTCTCCCTTTGATTCCCCAACTAACCAAGAACCTATCAACCTCCACTTTAGATCTGCTCAATGAATCGGCCTTCACTGGCCTGTGGCGATGAATTTGACAGATTCACCACCCTCTGGCTAAAGGAATTCCCGCTCACCTCTGTTCTAAATAGATACCCCACTTTTCTGATGCTGTGTCCTCTGGTCCTAGACTCCCCCATTACAGGAAATGTCCTCCCACATCCATTCTGTCCAGACCTTTCAATATTCAACAGATTTCAGTGAGATCCCCCTCATTCTTCTAAACTCCAGCAAGTACAGGCCCAGAATGATCAAATGCTCGTCGTTTGGTAACCTCTAAAGAAGGTATGAAAGATGGAAATGGCGGGATAGAGATACAACAAGGTGTACAAGGAGAGTGCCTGAGCGTGGGGCCTAGGCAGCCAAGGGATTGGTGATAGGGCGAAGGAAATAGAGACAAGGATGGGAGGGTGGCCTGATGCAGGGTTTCAGATCATCGACAATTTATTTCCACCCACGGACGCTACTCCCCTCTCTGAGTTCCTCCGGCAGAATGTTTGCTCTCAGGGTACTTGATGTCTAGAACCAGGCTTCACAGTCTCAGAATGGTCAGCCATTCGGGACTGGAAGGGGGAGAAGTCTTTGGAATTCTCTACTCGAGTGGACAATGGAGGCTCAGTTGCTAAGTAAATTCAAGTGGAAAATTGATAGGTGTCAAACAGATCAAAGGCAAGGTCAAAGACAACGTAAACAGCCAACAGACTGTGCTGCCCAGCAACTCACCGATTCAACCCTAACCTAATCACAGGACAATTTACAGTGACTATTAACCTGCTAACCATTGCGTCTTTGTACTGTAGGAGGAAACCAGAGCATCCAGAGGAAACCCACACGCTTTAGGAAGGAACGTACAAACTTGCTTACAGATGACGCTGGAATTGAACTCTGAACACCGACGCGCCAGGTGACGCCAGAACCGAACGCCGAACACCGACTGTAATACAGTGGCACTAACCGCAGCGTTTTATTTATTAAGAAGGTACGTGTATGCTGCCATTGAGGTTAACTTTCTTGCTGCTATTTACATAAAGAAATGCAACAGAATTTATGACAATCTATACGTAAACAAAGACTGACAAACAACCAATGTGCAAAAGAGGTCAAACTTCATACATGAAAAAATAATACTAAGATTAATTCTAGAATCCCTGAATGTGAGTTTGTGGGTTGTGGAACAGTTCAGATTTGAGGTGAGTGAAGTTATCCACGCCGGTTCAGAAGCTGGGTGGTTGGGGTGGGGGTGCAAAATGGGATTAATAATGGGGAACGTGATACTGAACTAAGTGATCAGCCATTTAATGGTGTAGCAGGAGCACAGGGCCGAATGGCCTCTGTTCCAGATGCCATTTCTCCTTCATACCCTTAAAAAGCAAAGCCCTGATATTTCTTCCTAATTTCTTTCTAACTGCACAAGAAGATCACATTCTGTTTTCTAACCTTAATCCAGCTTTTATTTTGCAAGAGTTTGCCCAACAGCTCTTGGACAGATGTGGTGAGATACGTTTCCTTTGCAGCCGTACAAAAATATATTTCAGCCTCGCACTCAGAAAAGCACCTCAGCATCACACGCCGAGGCAGTTAAAGGTCGGTATCAGCTTTATTCACTGCAACACCAGAGCCCGAGTGGAGCTTCTTGCTCAACTGGTTCTCTGCAAGAGTGCGGCAGTGTAGGAGGCCGCATGACATCAATGCTCAGAGACAAAGGTCGTGTGGTGCCTTTCACTTTCTCTATTTTGTAAACAAATGGCAGGAGATGGCATCTCTGCCATCTGGTTGATAAACTACTGAGCACTTCAGTACCAAATACTTGAGGGAATTCAGCAAGTGAGGCACCATCTGTGGGAGGGAATAAATGGTCGACGTTGTGGGCCGAGACCTTCGTGAGTCCTGACGAAGGGTTTCGACTTGAAATGCTGACTTTTTACGCCACTCCGTAGGCCAGGAGTTCCTAACCTGGGGTTCACAGACCCCTTGGTTACCGGTAGGGGCCATGGACACTGCCTGACGTGCTGAGTTCCTCCAGAGTTTTGTGCTTGTGTTATTATGGGTTTCCAGCATCTGCAGAATCTCGTGTTTATGGGTTTCTTTAGCAGGCTCTGTCGGGCAGGGAATGTAGTTCTTTGACAAGCTAACACCGGTGCCACATGTGAGCAAATCCCCTTTCACAAACTAACTGTTAAATCAGGGGCACTTCTACACTGGTGTTCTGACAAACACCAATAACTACCACTGCACTAAATCTGCCTGACTGTAATAACTACCACTCTACTGGTACCGTCTCACACCAGTAACTACCACTCAACTAATACTACCACTCTATTAGTTCTGTCCCACACCAATAACCATCATCACAGTTATGATGTTCTCAGGGGCAGAGATGACTGGTCCTTCATTTAGAATGATTTGAGAGTTACTGGAGGCTTTAGAACATGGAAAATAGAACAGTACGGCTCAGATAAGGCCTTTCAGCCCAGGATGTTGTGCAGACCATTTAACTGACTCCAAAATCAATCTCACCCCTCCCCTCCCACATAACCCTCCAACTTCACTCATCCGTGTGCCTGTCTGAGCTTTCCTTAATGTATCTGCCTCTACCATCCCTGGCAGGGTGTTCCACACACCCACCTCTCTCTGTTTAAAATAAAATTACCTCTGATATCACCCCCCCCCCCCCACCTACACTTCTCTCCAATCACCTTAAAATTATGCCCCCTAGTTTTACCCATTTCCACCCAGGGGAAAAAGCCTCCAGCTGTCCACTCGATCTATGCTTTTCATCATAGCACATAAATGTCAACACCTCACAGTGGTGTTTACACATTGCACAGGAGCTGGTTTTCAGTTTCCTGTGCTGTTAGATGCTTTGATGAAATGCTGTACTTAGAAGTCAATGGCCAGTCTATTTTGATAAACAGTTCCTGTTTATCATTTTATTCTTTGTTCTCCTCAAGCTTGTACCGTGAAAGCATGTTGCAAAGAGGCTGATAGGACTTCAGCGGTTCTGGATGGAGGCCAACAGTTTTCAGTAACTGCACGTCAGAAGCTGGTCTCGAGCAATGATGTTCAGCTGAGGTGAGGGCAGGAGAATCGACCAGGAAGGCTGGGATAGAGGAGGCTGAGTTGCAGGGATGCCTCTGATGGTGGGACCACCGTGACCTGGTGGATGGCGGGGCTTTGGATGAGCCCCAACAAGAAGCAAGAGGGAGAGTGGGCCACCATTCTGTTTAGCCCCGGGTCTTCACTCCTGAGAAGATTACAGACATTTGTGGAGAATTCTCAGAGAGGAGAGCAAAAGCAGATGAGGAATTGAGGAACAGGGGAAGATAGGGAGCAGGATGAAGTTTCCGTGTGTGTCACTTGGATGCCAGTCTTGGAGGAAGGAAGCTGAGAGTTGGGCAGGAAGATGGAGGCAGAGGACTATGTGTGGTTCAGGTTGGGTGGGATGGGCAAGATTAAGGTCCTAAAGAAGACAGCAGGGACCAGGATGGAACAGAAGGAAGTCAGTTACCTCACAAGGCTATTCCTGTTCAATAATGGTGACCTGTGGCCAAGTAAAAGCCATTGTGCATTTTAATGAGGAACACAGAACAGTTACAATACAGTACGGGTCCCTTGCTACATGATGTTGTGCAAACATTTTAATCTACTTCATGATCAATCAACCCTTTCCTCCTGCATAAATCTCCATGTTTCGTTCATCTACGTACCTTTCTAAAAGTCCCTTAAATGTCCCTAATCTATCAGCCTCTACCCCAGCAATACAATCTAGACACTTACCAATATCTGGGTAAAATAAAACTCCCTATGACATCCCCCTTTACTTTCCTCCACTCACCTTAAAAGGATGTCTTCTGGTATTAACCATTGACACCCTGAGAAAAAGGCTCTCGCTCTCCACTTTGTCTCTTATAATCTTATCTACCTTTATCAAGTCATCTCTCATCTTCCACTCCTAGCTTGCTCAACTTGTTCTCAGAAGACATGTTCTCTAAACCAGGTAGCATCCTGCCAAATACCCTCCGCACCTTTCTAAAGCTTCCACATCCGTCCTATAATGAGGTGACCAGAACAGATCACAATACTCCAATGTGGTCTAACCAGAGTTTTATAGAGCTGCAACATTACCTCGTGACTCTCAACTCAATCCACCCTTTTCCTTCTTAACCACCCTTCAAAACTTGTGCAGCCACTTTGAGGTGTCCATTTTGTCTTCTTGTTCACAGATTTTCTGTTTTATCTTTAAGATATTTACTAAATCAAAAAGCTGTTCTAAATTCTGTGCAATAATCCTCTACTTTATCTGATCTTCCCTCACAAGCTCACTCGTTCCCTCACATAGTAAACCTACACACTTCTCCCTATAAGGCTAACAGTGTTCCAAGTGCAACCTAACATCCATGAACAGTTCCCTCTGGAGCAGGAGTTTCCAACCTTTATCACACCACCAGCCAATACCATTAAACAAGGGGTTCATGGACCTCAGGTTGGGAATCACTGCTCTTGAGCTTTATATTGCCAGAGAATAACCCCAAACCCTTTGTTCTCCAATCCACTGGATAGCAAGAAAATTCAAAGTTCAAAGCTCAAAGTAAATTTATTATGAAGGTACTGTATGTATATGTCAGCATATACTACCGTGAGATTCATTTCCTTACAGGCAGGCACAGCAGAACAGAGAAATTGAATTGACTTTATTTCTTACATCCTTCACATGCATGAGGAGTAAAAATCTTTACGTTACATCTCTGTCTAAATGTGCAATCATAGTAAATTTTAATAATTTATAATAAATAGAACAGTGAATGTAACATAGAAATACAGCATGAGTTAATCAGCCTGATGGCCTGGTGGAAGAAGCTGTCCCGGAGCCTCTTGGTCCTGGCTTTTATGCTGCGGTACCGTTTCCCGGATGGTAGCAGCTGGAATAGATTGTGGCTGGGGTGACTCAGTTCCCCAGTGATCCTTCAGGCCCTCTTTACACACCTGTCTTTGTAAATGCCCTGAATCATGGGAAGTTCACAACTGCAGATGCGCTGGGCTGTCTGCACCACTCTCTGCAGAGTCCTGCAGTTAAGGGAAGCACAGTTCCCAGACCAGGCAGTGATGCAGCCAGTCAGGATGCTCTCAATTGTGTCCCTGTAGAAAGTTCTTAGGATTTGGGGGCCCATACCGAACTTCCTCAACCGTCTGAGGTGAAAGAGGCACTGTCGTGCCTTTTTCACCACAGCGGGTGTGTTCAGAACTACAATAGAATCAGTGAAAAGCTACACACATCCAAGGATTGACAAACACCCAATGTGCAAAAGAAGACACTGTGCAAATAAAAAAAATAATAATAATACTGAGAACATGAGTTATGGAGTCCATGAAAGTGAGTGCATAGGTAGTGGAATCAGTTCAGTGTTGAGGTATCCACGCTGATAGTACTTGTTCATGACTCTGGTGGTATGGGGCCTAGGGTCCTTGAACCCCTTTCCTGGTGTAGCAGCAAGAGAAAAACATGGTCTTAATTATGGATGCTGCTTTCTTGAGGAAACGCTCCTTGCTCAGTGGTGGGGAGGTCTCCGCTTGTGGTGGACTGGGCTGTATTCACCACTATCCATAGACCTTTCCATTATTGGGCATTGGTGTTTCCATACCAGGCCATGATGCAGCCAGTCAGATACTCTCCATCACGCATCTATAGAAAGTTTCACTATTCCCTGAATCTCTCCAAGTCACTGTAGTGATGAATGGTTATGCATCTCAAGACTCTTTAAGACTTCACTGCTCATCATCTCAGCTCAAGTTCTCCACATATTCCCATTTGCAAGACGTGGAGATGAACTGTCACTCTGTTTTCCCTCTCACCACTGTTTGCCTGGTCAAGATCTTTTCAGTCTCTGTCTGGTCCAGCTTTGAGTACCTAACACCCGGGAAGAAAATGTGGTTCAAGTTCAGGGGAGTGACAATGAGTCTCTTACCTTCTTGTTTTCCAGAAGTACTGGAAGATGAAAAGAACCAGCCTAATTATCTTTGCTGCTTCCTTCTGGTCCTTGACCCTTGGATATAAATGTGGTATGTATCCATTTTTTAATTGTCAAATTCCCAGCAGGAAATGTCGTTGTTGGCGTCACCTCACAACGTGGGAGAAGGGCTTTGTGATTCTGAGCTACATTGACAGATCTCACCGGTCTCCATTTTGTCTTTTCATTAGAAAACAAGAAGTTGAAGTGCCTGGTGGATTACGAAAAGCTGATGACTTGCTGCTGGTCACAGAACGTTTCCCAAGGCAGTTCTCGGTGTGAAGTGCGAGTGGATGAATTCAAAGGCAATTGGTTTGTAAAATGACTGCTCCTCACATGACTAGTCAGGGCATCAGGGAGAAGGGGTTGAGAAGGATAGTAAATCAATCATAACAGAATGGCAGATCAGACTCGATGGCCCGAATGGTCTAATTCTCCTCTTATGTCTTATCGACTTATAGTTTTATGATCTAAAGGTCTTATGGTCTTACAGTTTAATGGACATGCCATAGTCTGATGTTCTTGTGGATTTATGTCTCATGGTCTCATGTCCTATGGTCTTACATTCTTCAAGTCAAGTCAAGTTTCAAGTTGCTTTTATTACCAGTTCAACCATAAACTGCTGGTACAGTACACAGTAAAAACAAAACAACGTTCCTCCAGGACCCTGGTGCTACATGAAACAACACAAAACTACACTAGACTATGTGAGACAACTCAAGGCTACACTAGACTACGTAAAACACCACAAAAACTACACTAGACTACGGACCTACACAGGACTACATAAGGTGCACAGAACCGTGCAGGGCAGTACAATAATTAATGAACAAGACAATAGGCACAGCAGAGGACAAATTTCAATATAATAATAAATGATGTAGATGTAAGTCTAGACTCTGAGTATTGAGGAGTCTGATGACTTGGAGGAAGAAAATGTTACACAGTCTTATCGTCTAATGGCAAATGGTCTTATGGTCTTATAGTCACATGGTCTGATGGTCTTACAGTTTGATGGTCTGATGGTCTAATAGTCTTATGGTCTGATGGTCTATTTCTGATCCTATGTCTGATGTTTTTACGGAGCCAGTCACTGTTTCCTCTACACTGCATGGGTGCATGGCCACACTGTAACTGAAATGTTCCCACACACATAGCGTTTGTTGCCGCACAGCTTGGAAAAAGACAGACAAGAAAAAGTTTACAAAACATGAAAGATTTTCTTTCTTGCCCTTTTATTCATTATACCCTTCAATTGATAAATAAAATCAGACAGAAGATATAAGAGTCTGAAAGCACATCCCACCAGGCTCAAGGGTAGCTTCTACCCCCACCCCCCACTGTAATAAGACTAGATTAAATCAATCCCTAGTAGGATAAATTGGACTCTAAACCTTTCACAATCTACCTCGTTATGATCTTATAATCAATGCTTATATTTTGTATTTTGTATTTTTAAAGTATATATTTCTGACTGAGCAACCTTGCAGCAATAATTTCCTTCAGGATAAATAAAGTATCTTATCTTATCTTGCACCTTATTACTTGCCTGCTCTTCACTTCCTCTGTAATTGTTACACTTTATTCTATATTGCGCTGTTGTCTTTCTTGCACTTCCTCAATCCGTTGTGCATCTCATCCTTTCACATTATCTCAGTACACACGACACTGATAAACCAATTCCCAAGCTAGTCTAATTGCAAGACTTGTGCTAATGTCGGCTTTTCAATCTAATAATTCATTCACAGTTTAAACTGGGTGTTGTTGGATTCTGGTGCTTAAATCCAAGTTTCTTTTAGAAGTCAGGAATGAGGCACACAAGCTTGTTGCTTCACGGTTATTTTATTAAGAGTTGATGGAACAGAGGAAAATTGAATAGGCAATAATAGGAGTCTACTAGTACGAAGTAAGTTTATTATCAAAGTACATGGATGTCACCATATACATCCCTGAGATTCATTTTCTTGTGGGCACACTCAGTAAATCTAAGAACTATAACAGAATCAATAAAAGATCACACCCAACAGGATGGACAAACAACCAACATGCAAATAACAGCAAACTGTGCAAATACAAAATAGAAAATAAGTAAGTAAGAAATAAATAAATATCAAGAACATGGGAGGAAGAAGAGAGAGGAACTGAAGATAGTGCCTATTTAATTTTATACTGCTGAGTTAAGGAAAAATTCCATTCAAATCTATAGATAAGAACTAACCAATAAGAAAGTACTTATTCAATACTACAGTGAAAGTGAACCAATGAGAAAGCACTTATTTAAGTAATTCATCAAAGAAACTTCCAGAGCTTTCCAGAATTATATTTTCTATAGCCTTTAGAAAAGGGGTTCCCAACCTGGGGTCCATAGCCCCCCCCCCCCCCCCGATAAGACTCCATGGCATAAAAAAGAATGGGAGCCCTGTACTAGAGGCATATTAAACTGTTATACATATAAGAACTACATAAAATACAAACACAATTCATTGTTAAATTGCAAAGGAAATAATAGTTAAAGAGTCTAATCTAAGAATTAAGTAGTTGTGTTAAGAGATGCTCAGACCTGTTGCCTTGATCATACAACCCATGCCTGTGGGTTACTAACTCAGTAACAGGAGAAACCCCACAGACTTCTCCTCACCCTGCACTGTCACTGGGCCTGTCCTCCTGGAACGGCCTCCCCAGCAGAACTGCGGGAGCACCTTGCACAGCAGAACTGACTGCCGCCATTCGGAAAGGCATTTACCAAAATCGGCAGTGAAGCAGTCGGCCTAACACGAGTACGGTGCCAACCATAAGACCGGGGTTCAGTTCCCTCTGCTGTCTATAAAAGGTTCGCACATTCTCCCTGTGACTGCGTGGGTGCTCTGGTTCCCTCCCACAATCCAAAGACGAGGGGTGATAGGCAGATGGAGGAGGGAAGAGTGCTCCTGTTTACATTGAACACGAGAGATGCTGCAGATGCTTGGAAATCTAGAGCAACACACACAAACTGCTGGAGGAACTCAGCAGGTCAGGCAGGCAGTGTCTCTGGAGAGGAATGAAGGGTCTTGGCCCAAGTTGACACTTCAGCAGTGGAAAAGGTGAGCAGTTACAAGATGCTGGGTGTCAACGTCTCTGAGCATCTATCTTCAGTCCAACATATTACTAAGAAATTACAACAGCGGCTATATTTCATTAGGAATTTGAGGAGAACTCGTCTGCCACCAAAGACACTCGCAAATTTCTACACCTATACCACTGTGAGCCATTTTGGGCCCCTCACCTAAGGAAAAAAGATGAGCTGGCGCTGGACAGGGTCCAGAGGAGGTTCACGAGAATGATTCTGGGAATGAAAGGGTTAACATTATGAGGAGTATGTATTGGCTCTGGGCCTGTACTTGCTGGAGTTTAGAAGAATGAGAGGGGCATCTCACTGAAACCTATCGAATATTGAAAGGCCTAGATAGAATGGGTGTGGAGAGGATGTTTTCTATAATGGGGAAGCTTTGGACTAGAGCTCACAGCCTCTAAATAGAGGAATGTCCTTTTAGAACAGAGATGAGGAGAAATTTATTTAGCCAGGGAGTGGAGCATCTGTGGAATTCTTTGCCACAGACGGTTGTGGAGGCCAGGTCATTGTCCAATGTCATATGTTCTTATAATAATCCAAAATGTCTCCTGTCAAGAGGGCTCTTTTAGCTCCTGATTCTCATGTTCTTCTGCTTTCTGTGTCTTAAAGGAAAGGTTTCCCGAAAAATTGCAGCCGGGAAAATGCGCAGGAGAGGAGCTGCACAATTTCCTTTAAATACTTTGCTGCGGCTCAGAAATTCAATATCACGCTGCTGTGTAACAAGGACGGTTTGATGAAAGAAGCTGCAAAGATTCACGCCTTCATTCCAAAGGATAACGGTAAGTGAAAGGCAGCCAGTTAGAGGTTTGCTGAGCAGAGTCAGAATCACGTTTCTTATCACCAACGTATGGTGTGAAACTTGGTTTGTGGCAACAGTGCAGCACAATATATTTTAAAAATGACTATACATTACAATAAGAAATATAAAACTACAATATATAACCCATCGAGTCTGCCTTGCCATTTCTGCCATTCCATCATGGCTGATTTATTATCCCTCTCAACCCCATTCTTCTGCCTTCTCCTTTGACACCCTGACTCACCAAGAACCTATCAACCTCTGTTTTAAATATATCCAAATGACTTGGCCTCCACAGCCATCCAGCTAAGGAAATCTCTCCTCATCTCTGTTCTAAAGGTGCATCTCTCTGTGCCCTCTGCCCCATTATAGGAAACATCCTCTCCAAGTCCACTCCTTCAATATTCGGCAGGTTTCAAGGAGATCCCCCACCCCCTTTCTTCTAAACTTCAGTGAGTACAGGCCCAGAGCCATCAAATGTTCCTCGTGTGTTAACCCTTTCATTGCCAGAATCATTCTCAGGAATCTCCTCTGGATCCTCTCCATTGATAAAGGGCCCCAAACTGCACATGGTACTGCAGATATAGTGCCTTACAAAAGTCTGAAGAACATATATATGGCTAGGTTGCCTAAGGCTTTTGCACATGACTGTATTTGTCAACGTGGAGTGGAGAGCGAGTTTGTAAATCTGGCAGGAGCAAAGGATGTTGGCAGTAGTGAGGGTGGAGTGCCAAGGGAGGGGTGTGGGACGGGTGGCAGAGAAGGGGGTGGCACGGGCACAGACACACCCAACCCTGAGACACCAGGCAAGGTCATTTGATTCCAAACAAGTGTTTTATTGATCATTACAAAATGTTTCTCTGGTGCTTCTCGCTTCCTCCCCTCTCCCTTCCCCCTTTCCCCAACCATGATTCCCCTCCACTGCCTCCTTCCCACTCTCAGTCCACAATAGGGACCCACATCGGAATCAGGTCTATCATCACTGACATATGTCTTGAAATTTGGGTTTTTTTGCAGCAGTACAGTGCAATACATAAAATTACTACAGTACTGTGCAAAAGTCATCGGCACCCGAGCTTTATAGACCTTTGCACAGTATTGTAATTATCGGGATTGTGACTAAGTAGGCAGCAGCTATGAACAGGCCTGGATTCCTTCTTTTCCCGATCCACAGATTCCAGTGGGAAGGTAGAGAAAGCACTGAATATTCCAACACTCGCAGGCCTTGCTTTCCACTGAGAAATTTTCCGAATCAAATTCAGGTTTAACATCACTGACATGTCATGAAATTTGTTGTTTATGGCAACAGTACAATGCAATACAAAATAATTAAAAACCATAAATTATAGTAAGTATATATGTAAGTGGTGCAAAAGGAGAGCCCCCCCCACCCCCCAGTGGCAGCAATGGGAAGCGGGCATGTGATGGGAGTCCTTGATGATAGATACCACCTTTCTGAGGCATCGCCTTTTGAACGTGTCTTCGACATTGGCTGAGTTTACAACCTCCTGCAGCTTTTTCTAATCCTGAGCAGCGGTCCCTCCGTACTGGACAGCAATGAAAACAATTAGAAAGCTCTCAAGGGTACGTCTGTAGGAATTTGCGAGAGCCTGTGGTGACAGACCAGATCTCCTCAAACTCCTGATGAATCGTGCCTTCTTTGTAATGGCGTCTTCCGATGACTCTCTGCGGAGAAACAAGCTCAACGTTTCATTCGCCTGCTGCTAATTCCCCTCGTCTCGATCGTCGATGGGTGTAACTGTTTACCATCTAAAAATCTTTCAAAAGTCTAATACGATTCATTTAACCTTTTATTTCTCGTGGGGGAAAAGCCCTGATTTTCAGAATGGTGTGTGATGTTCTAACTGTGGCTCAACCGCCATCTGCCACAGCTTTAGCTTCACTTCCTTGCTTTTATATTCACTAGATCTGTGTAAAGTAAAAAAATAGAAATGTTTCTGACTTTCACGACCTTTTCATTCTTTCGCTCCACAGCGAAAGGGCAAAGCGCGTTAATCCCAGAAATTACCCCGTTCCGGTCTTCATTGAGGCAGTGGTCAGAATCGAACCCGGGTCACCGGCTCTGTAAAGCATTGTGCTAACCATGATGTCACTGTAAATGAGATCATCCCCATCCTCTGATACCACCTGCGATAGGTCGGAGGGGTTACATCACCCCCTGGTCTGGAGGCTCCCATGCACGGGATGGGGAAGGGATGGGGAAGGGTTGTAGACCCCCCCCCCCACAGCTCCATCACTGGACAACCCCCATCCCCACCATCGAGGACATCTTCCAGGGGTGCTGACTGAAGAGCACGCCACCCGTCTCTGAGGACCTGCCCATATGGGTCATGCCCTCTTTTCAAAGTTCAAAGTAAAGTTATTATCAAGGTGTGCCTATGTTACCGTATACAGTCCTGCCCTCACATTCATTTTCTGACAGGCATTTACAGGAAAATAAAGAAAATGCCATCAAGTTTATGAAAATCTATACACAAATTCCAAATAAATTTTGTTACATAATATAAATGTCATTGCTACCATCAGCAACCTGGATACCCACACTCAATAACTCAGAGAGAGCTTCTTCCCCTCCGCCACCAGCTTTCTGAATGGTCCGTGACCCCACGACCTACACTACCTTGTTATTTTTTTTCTGCATTTATTTGTGAAATCTACGTTAATGTTGTATTCCTGCACCGTACCGCTGCCGCAAATTTCACGTCGTCTGCCCTCGGTGGCCACTTTGTTCGATGTCTCCTGTACCTAATAAAGTGGCCACTGAGTGTATGTTCGTGGTCTTCTGCTGCTGTAGCCCGTCCACTTTGAGGTTCGACGTGTTGTGCATTCAGAGATGCTCCTTCGCACACCACTGTTGTAACGTGTGGTTATCTGAGTTACTGTCGCCTTCCTGTCAGCTCGAACCAGTCTGGCCGTTCTCCCCTGACCTCTCTCATCAACAAGGTGTTTTTGCCCATACTGTTCTCACTGAATTTCTTTTGTTGTTTATCACACCATTCTCTGTAAATCTAGAGCAGCCGCTTTCGACCCTTTCCCTCTTGAAATAATTTTCAGGTCTGAGGAACCCCTGCATAAAAATTACTATATCTACACGTCTATGAAGGTTCTCAGTCAACCAGGTTATTGTATATCAAGCAGTAGTAAATCTAAAGATACTACACCAAAACTGACACACAGCAATATTGTATGTGCTATCCAATGCAATGAGATCTGCACGGATCTGTGAGACAAAACTACCATTTCACAAACGGATGGCCCAACATAGGGCTAACATTCTACTCATAAAGGACGAGGGACACTCCTTTGATGATAACAATGTGCGCATTTTGGACAGGGAGGACAGGCAGTTTGAAAGAGGGGTTAAAGAAGCTATCTTGGTCAAACTGGAAAACCCATCGCTGATCGAAGGGGTGGGGTACACCACCACCTACTTACAATGCAGTCCTGACATCTCTACCCTGGCGTTTCCTCAATGTGTCACACCTCCATTCATGGAGAGATAAGACTAGTGACCCTCTCATTGCCTCTGCGACGCTTAACGGCCATCATGTGATTGCTTGAAACAACTCAGAGTTTATAAGCCGGAAAACTACCCACCATGGAGCAGAACAGAAGGAGCGTCTCAGATGGCTGGCAAAATGTCTTCTAGGCGACACAGCAAGACCAGTTACCTTGATTTACGACTGTCTGATATTATATCTACAGCTCATGGTACATTAGCATGATCAGTAAGCTGGAGGTACAATAATTGTCAATGATCTTTTGAGTAGAGAATGAATTTTTAGCCAACCTTTCTTGAAAATAAAAGTTAGTTAAGCTTAGCTTACCTTTCTTGAAATTAATCACTTTCTCTTCCTTTCATGAATTTTATAAACTCATAAGGCAAATATAATTAATTTCTGTTAAATAACTGGCTTAAGCCAAAATGGGATTTGTTTTTTCTAAAGGTAGGCTCAATAGATTTAATGTAAATTGATTTTAATTAATGATATTTACAACATGAAAATTAATTGATATTAAATAGTAAAGTTACTAAAAACCATAAGCCAAAGCAATATGAATAAAAATATAGCCTAAGTCACAATTTCATACAAGACTTTGAATAAAGGTTTTCCTGCTAAGTGACATGATCAGGCTCAAATATAGGCCTAGCATGTGAAAGCTTCACTTGTTTTTTGCTGCACCAATACTCAATTCAGGGTCAAACTCTTCTGAGCAACAGCTGAACTTCTTGACCATGTCTGCATGTTTTTGTGCATTGAGTTGCTGCCGCACGATTGGCTGATTAGATATTTGCATTAACGAGCAGGTGAACGGGTGTACCTAATAAAGTGGCCACTGAGTGTCTGTCATATGTTCTAAATGACGGAGGAGGTTTTGAAATTTGATTAGCTGCCTTAATCCTCCTTTTCCAACGTATTGGGAATTGTGGGGGGGATCTCATTGAAACTGATTGACTGCTGAAAGGCCTGGACAGAGTGGACGTGGAAAGGATATTTCCTTTAGTATGAGAGTCCAGGACCAGAGGGCGCAGCAGCTGAATAGAAGGACCTCCCTTTAGAAAAGAGATGCAGAGGAATTTCTTTAGCCAGAGGGTGGGGAATCTGTGGAATTTGTTGGTACGGACAGCTGTGGAGGCCACATCATTGGATATATTTAAAGCGGAGGATGACAGGTTCTTGATTAGTGAACCTAGTCAGAGGTTACGGGAATAGTCAGAGAATGAAGCTGAGAGGGAATTAAGCCATAATTGAATGGCAGAACAGACTGGATGGGCCGAATGGCCTAATTCTGCTCCTATATCTTATGGTCTTATTGAATGCTCTGCACTGTACATCATGACCAGAGTGCAGACGGTGAAGCAGTGCCTGTGATGTCTGCTTTGGTAATCTGAGAGCAGGCATTACAGGAAGGTAATTTTTAATATTTCCTTTTGTTATTTATAGTCCAGCTGCAGCCTCCGTTCAACCTGAACGTGGTCAATAATACCGACACCATGATTAAGCTGTCCTGGGAGACTAAACACGAAGATCTTTTCCATGACAAAATGGAATTCGAGATTCGATACAAACTCGAGACTGAGCCCTGGAAAGTAAGTTCGATTGGCGCACCGTATCTCACTGGCGCCACGGTAACGTAGCGGTTAGACGCTCGGGGTGTCAGACTTTGGAGTTCAATCCCGGTGACCTCTGTACGTCCTCCCCGTGGAATGTGTTGGTTTTCTCTGGGTACCCTGGTTTCCTCCCACAGTCCAAAGCTGTAACGTTTAATAGGTTACTTGGTCATGGTAATTTGCTTCATGGTTAGGTTACGGTTAATTCTAGATGCTGGGGGGGGGGGGGGGGAGTGCAGCTCGAAGGGCTGGAAGGCCCACTTCTGCACTATATCTCTAAATAAATAAATATCTTTGTTCTGTTGTATTAAAGATCTGAGTCCAGAATTCTGTAGCACCCACATTCCAAGATGCGCATCTGAATTAGGGAACATGTCCTGCCCTGTGAGGAAAGGTTGAGTCCGGGGTGAGGGGGGGGTGGTGACAGCAGGTGGAATTGAGACGGGGAGGAGGGGGTGAATTCGAATTTCTGACGCTGGGACATTGTGGGGTGAGAGGTTGGAGGGATGACTATCAGCAGTTTGAGTCAATGACCAAGGCAACCTTGCTAATATGGCTGCAACCTGGCTAAGGAGAGCTGGATGTACCGACATATTTTGATGACTGAGAAAAGGTGACCATGTTTGTTCCCTGTAGAGTTCCCATTGGTCCTAATTCCCCGTAGCATTCCCATTGGTCCTAATTCCCAGGAGAGTTTCATTGGTCCTCATTCCCAGTAGAGTTCTATTTGTCCTAATTCCCAGTAGAGCTCCCATTGGTCCTAATTCCTAGTAGAGCTCACATTGGTCCTCATTACCAGTAGAGTTCCCATTGGTCCTAATTCTCAGCAGAGCTCGCATTTGTCCTAATTCCCAGTAGAGCTCGCATTAGTCCTCATTCCCAGTAGAGCTCGCATTGGTCCTCATTCCCAGTAGAGCTCGCATTGGTCCTCATTCCCAGTAGCCCTTCCAGTCACACACTCTCTTTCTTTCTCTTGCTCTCAGAGTCTATTCTTCTGCCGATCACTTTCATCAGAAGTCATGTACCGTCCATTCTTTCATGTGATCTCCTGAGAGAGAAAGAAACTACTGGAGGAGAAAAAAGTGAGGAGCAAATAAAAACATCCCGCAAGGTCCCTGTCCCCCAATCTCAGGAGGAGGAACCTGTCCTTGGTGTACCAGGCCCCAAATCTCCTCAGAAACCATCTCTGTTCCAGGCGAGAACTCCAAGCCTGCCAATGCATTAGTCACCTTGTCACCATCAATTAACTGGGCTCTGAGAACTTGCACTCATTCCTCGATCGCACATTATTAATTGGACACAAGGAGAACAGCCCGGACCCTGTAACCACACTGTCTGAATAGGGTAATGTCATTTTTACACAGAAGTGACATGCAGTTACGGATATTGATCAGTCTTGTGTATGTTCGAATTCCTTATTTGCATGATCAATCGCCAATCACAATAGTAGTGCTAAAAGTCAACAGAAACTATAGGATAACCAATGATACTTTGAAGTTAATAAAGTAATTGCCCTTTCTTTGGTGTATCCCTCGCATCTTCCGTTAAGCCCTCATCTTGTCTCTGTGTGTCGAATGGCTCTAGTCCCCTGCTGTACAAAAGGAAGCGACGCTCTTCAAAGATCTTTCTTGCCAGGATTGACTGCAACTATCGGCAAACCTTTCTTGCCTGGATGTTGCCTAACCCTTCCTTTGCCACCACTTCCATAGCCTCGCCTCATTTCGGCCGGATGAGAGGGTGGGTTGTCACCACTGCAGTGGCTTTTGTCATTCCACCTGAAATCATCTCCACTTTTACTGACTCTGTCAAACGTTCCGATTCCAGAACGCCAAGAGGTATCCGATCCAGCAAAACGAAAGGGAAATACAAATTGGCTTGTCCAGTTTGAAGGCCGACTCCTCCTATGTGGCGCAGATTCGAGTGAGGATTCTGGACACTAAGAATTACAAAAGCATCTGGAGTAAATGGAGCCAGACACTGAAGTGGAAAACTCAGGAATCCAAACCCGCAGCTGGTAAAGTGGAATTACCTATAGAACAGCAATGGTCTGTAGAGAGGGCGTACAGCATGCCCAGATCTTACGAGGGAATGAACACAGCTCACAACACACACAATTAGTGACCGTGCAGTTGACCACTGAATTTGAAGTCACCTCTAGCGAAGTATACATTTCAAAAAAATGGTGGAACTGAAGACCAAAGGTCCATAAGACATAGGAGCAGAATTGGGCCATTCAGCCCATCGAGTCTGCTCTGCCATTACATCATGGCTGACTTATCATCCTCTCAACCCCATTCTCCTGCTTTCTCCCTGTAACCTTTGATGCCTTGATTAAGTAAGAAACCATCAAGCTCTGCTTTAAATAACCTCAATGACTTCGGCTCTACTGCCGTGAATTCCAATGTGATGTTACAATCAACATGATCCAATGTGATAGTCATTATGATCACTTTTTATAATGCTGATCTTTATGTATTTCTGCACATTTTATTCCATATCCATACTTTATTTTATATAATTCTTTATTCTTCATAATGGTGCTTTTTTGTTACGTGTTGAGCCAACGCACCACAGCAAATTACTAATTCATGTAATCACATCTGGTGAATAAATGTGATCCTGGATCCGTCTATCATCTTCACCACCATTCACCCATTGGCCCTGTTTCAACACCCCCACCCCTCCCTCTCATTATGGCAGCCGTCTATCTGCCTTCTCCAGTCTCAGTCCCTGAGCAGGGCTTCTCGTCATTCTTTGTTTTCATTGATACATCGTTCTACTCCGAATGCCCTCTAGAAAACATATCTCAGGGTTGTATATGGTGACACACATGTTCTTTGTTGATAAATTTACTTTGGAATTTGAAATATCGACAGTTCCCTTCCTTCGCGGATGCTATTTAACGTCTGAGTCCCTCCAGCAGATTGCCAGCTGCATTAACCTTTTCAAAGTTCACAGCGAAGAGAGAGCTAAAAGCTACACCAAGGTGGTGTTCAAGGGGTTGCCCACTCAGAGATCCGATAGCGCAGGGGAAGAAGCTGTTCCTAAAGCATTGTAACTTCGAAACATTAAACTAATTCAAATGAAGACGCAGGGAGTCTGCGATACGGGTGTAGATCGTGTTTACTTTAAGTGAGGTCATCATGTATCACGTAGAAGCGTGATGGCGTATGCAGTTAACACATTTTTACATATAAACCGTAATGAATTATTTAAATGGACAAGAGTGCTTAATCAAACTTTATATATAGTATATATTCAAGATTACTCAAATATTATTGAAATATTAAATACACAATAGTTGAGTGTGTCTTCAGGCTCCTCTACCTCCTCCTTGATGGTAGCATTGAGAAGAGGGCATGTCCTGGTTGGTGAGGGTCCTTAATGATGGATGCTGCCTTTTTGAGGGCAAAATCTCATCTTACATTTGTGGGACTTTGATGGTTCAAGATTCAAGTACAGTTATTATCAAAGAATGCATAAATTATACAACCTTGAGACTTGCTTGCTCACTGGAAAAGCATTGTTAATGTACTCAGTTGAAGCTAGTTTATCTCCTGGGCACATAGACCAACCGGCTGTTCCACTGAACTGTTTTTCTGCCTTCTTCCAGCTAAATTCAGCGGAGACCTGTGGATCGCCCTCTCACTGAGCGGAATCCTGTTTACCATCGCCATTCTGCTCATCGGGCAGCTGTGCATGAGAAGGTAAGATGGCCCAGAACATCTGAGTTTACCTCAGGTAGAAGTGAAATTAGGTGATGATGTTTTGATGCTGAAGAGATTTTCTACTTACTTCTTGATTTCAAATGCTGAAAACAACTCCCTCTCTGCCCGGGGTATGTTGTCTATGTTTACAAATGTCCACTTGGTTTAACCTCCAGATGAAAATTAGACCACAAGACCAGAAGATATAGGAGCAGAATTAGGCCATTTGGCCCATCAAGTCTGCTCCGCCATTTCATCATGGCTGATCCAATTTTCCTTTCAGTCCTAATCTCCTGCCTTCTCCCCATATCCCTTCATGGCCTGACTAGTCAAGAATGTAATAAAATCTGCCTTAAATATTTGTAAAGACTTGGCTGTGTCTGTGGCAATGAATTCCACAGATTCTCCAGACTCTGGCGAAATAAATTCCTCCTCATTTCAGTTCTAAAAGGGTGCTCCTTGTTCTGAGACTGTGTCCTCTAGTCTTAAATGCTCCCACCATGGGAGACATCCTCTCCACATCTCCTCTATCAAGACCTTTCACCATTGGACAGGTTTCAATGAGATCACCCCAAAATTGTGCAACTTGTGTGATGCTTTTGCTCGTGGTAACAATGAGGAGGTAGAGAGGAAGTGAGGCCCCGTGCCCCAACCCTACACAGTCAGGAGATCTGTTAATGTGCACAATGTATGGCCCATGCCCATGGAAGATAGTACAACATCCTGACAGATGAAAGGGAAGTAAAAAGTCAGTATTTCACACTTACCCACGAGATGCTGGGCAGCAACTGTAGCCATGCAGCACAGGGGGCATTAGATAAGATAATAACTTTCTATATAGAACTTCAAAACTGCAGGTCTTGCTCATGAGTTTATCAGAATCAGGTTTAATATCACTGGCATGTGCTGTGAAATTTGTTGCTTTGTGGCAGCAGGACATTGCAGTAGTTAATAATAAAAACTATGAACTACAATATGAACTATAAATACATACTGTACAGCGGAATTCAATTAACTGGGGCACATCAGGACCAGTACATTTTGGTCCAATTAAATGGTTGCCCCAATTAGCTGAAGTTTCATGGGAAATAGTTAAAAAGGTATAAAAAAAAGGCAAAGCAACAAATTACATATTTAAATGAAATGCAGAACAAATTAGAGCACTATCAGTACTACTACAGTGCTATAAAACTGTGTAATAGTTATCGACAGAGGAATTCATCAGTGCTGCATTCTCTTGACTGTAAGTGAACACAATCGGCACGGACTCCTAGTGTAAATAATGGACGTTAATACAACCCTTTCCACGATTGTGTCCACCAAATCTTCACTTTCATTGCAACATTCAAGATTATTCAAATTCTTCATCGCTCCTTACTTGTTGAAGTAGTGAAATTGTTTCACATTTCACTTTCTGGCATCTCCATGATTGAATGCTTGAAACTCCAGAGAGCGAAACAGTTCTGAACTGTCTTCCTGCTTATTCTCACCAACTAAACATTAATGAAACATTGAGTGTGTGTCTTCAAGCTCCTGTACCTCCTCCCTGAGGAGAAGAGGGCATGTCCTGGGTGATAGGGGTCCTTAGTAATGGATACCACCTTTTGAAGGTGTCCTGGATGCTGGGGAGGCTAGTGCCCATGATGGAGCTGGCTGAGTTTACAGCTTTCTGCAGCTTTTTCCGATCCTGTGCAGTGGCCCCTCCACACCAGGCAGTGATGTGACCAGTTAGAATGGTGTCCACAGAGTTTCTTTGGTGATAAACCAATTCTCCTCAAACTCCTAATGAAGTATAGCCGCTGCTGTGCCTTCTTTGTAGTTGCATCGGTATGTCAGATACTCAGAGATGCTGGCACCCTGGAACCTGGAACTGCTGCCACCGCAGACTCTTCGATGAGGACTGGTGTTTGTTCCCTTACCTCCCCCTCCCTGAAGTTCGCAATCAATTCCTTGGTGTTACTGACACTGTGTGCGAGGTTGCTGATATGACCAATCTAACCCCTCCTGTGGGCTTCCTCATCACCATGTGAAATTCCGCCAACAACAGTTGTGTCATCAGCAGGTTTATCGATGGTGTTTGAGCTGTGCCTGGCCACACAACCATGTGGGCTCGGTACACATCCGTGAGGTGCACCAGTGTTGATAGTCTGCAAGGAGGAGACGTCTTTCCCCATCTGTCCAGACTGTGGTCTCCCAGTGAGGAAGTAGAGGGAACTACAGAGGCCCAGGTTTTGGAGCTTGTTGATTTGATTTGAGGGTATGATTGTGTTGTGTTTCCCATAATAAATGAATCTGGTCAGCACTTGTGATAGAACCTGTAAGTTCTTCAGCTTTTCTTAAAAGCCCATTGAGTTATACTGCCTGAAAACAGGCCCTCCTTATTGCGCAGATCAAGTTGGCCACCTGAGCCAGTTTCAGTTGCCTGTGTGTAGCCCACATCCTTCTTTCCTACCTGTCCAAATGTCTTTTAAACATTACCTGGCTCTACCACTTCCTCTGGTAACTTGTACCTTACATCCACCATCTTCTGTGTCCTTCAGGTCCTCTTCAAGCCCTTCCCCTTCTCACCTTAAATCTATGCCCTCTAGTTTTAGACTAATGGAGGGTTATGTAGGAGGAAGGGGTTAAATTGGCCTTACGGTAGGTTAAAAGGTCTTGTTTTGTCCATACTACACCAACCGCCGCCACTGGGCTATAAACGTGCAGGAGCAGTGTGTGGTTAAGTGCCTTGCTCAAGGACACGCACGCTGCCTCGGCTGGGGCTCGAACTCACGACCTTCAGATCACCAGCCCAAAGCCTTAACCACTTGGCCACGTGCACAACATCATGGCCGAATGGCCTGCACTTTGCAGAAATGTTCTATGGTCAGGCAGCGTCTGTGGAAGGGAATAAGCAGCTGAAGGGTCTCAGCCCAAAATGTCAACAGTTTATTCCTTTCCATAGATGGCACCTGACCAGCTGGGCTCCTCCAGCACTCTATATGTGTTGCTTCTTCCTCAATAGCCCCTTTCCTTTGTGCTCGATATTGTTTTCCACCACCTCTCTACCCTCCTTTGTTTGATCACCCCTTTCACCCAGGGTCCTAATGAGGAATTTGATTGTCTTTAGATCCAGAAAGAAGCCTCCCCGTTGGCTCTCCATACCCGATCCTGGCAAATTCTTTTATGAGCTGAATTCTACCTACGGCGGCAACTTCCAGGTGAGTCAGAACTCTTGCTCCAATGCCTCAACCAATACTGAAAATTGAAAGGCCTGGATAGAGTGGATGTGGAGAGGATGTTTCCTATACTGGGTGAGTCTAGGACCAGAGGACACAGATAGAGTGGATGTGGAGAGGATGTTTCCTATGGTGGGGGAGTCTAGGACCAGAGGACACAGATAGAGTAGATGTGGAGAGGATGTTTCCTGTAGTGGGGGAGTCTAGGACCAGAGGGTACAGATAGAGTGGATGTGGAGAGGATGTTTCCTATAGTGGGGGAGTCTAGGACCAGAGGACACAGATAGAGTGGATGTGGAGAGGATGTTTCCCATAGTGGGGGTGTCTAGGACCAGAGGACACAGATAGAGTGGATGTGGAGAGGATGTTTCCCATAGTGGGGGAGTCTAGGACCAGAGGACACAGATAGAGTGGATGTGGAGAGGATGTTTCCTGTAGTGGGGGAGTCTAGGACCAGAGGGTACAGATAGAGTGGATGTGGAGAGGATGTTTCCTATAGTGGGGGAGTCTAGGACCAGAGGACACAGATAGAGTGGATGTGGAGAGGATGTTTCCCATAGTGGGGGTGTCTAGGACCAGAGGACACAGATAGAGTGGATGTGGAGAGGATGTTTCCCATAGTGGGGGAGTCTAGGACCAGAGGACACAGATAGAGTGGATGTGGAGAGGATGTTTCCTATAGTGGGGGTGTCTAGGACCAGAGGACACAGATAGAGTGGATGTGGAGAGGATGTTTCCTGTAGTGGGGGAGTCTAGGACCAGAGGGTACAGATAGAGTGGATGTGGAGAGGATGTTTCCTATAGTGGGGGAGTCTAGGACCAGAGGACACAGATAGAGTGGATGTGGAGAGGATGTTTCCCATAGTGGGGGTGTCTAGGACCAGAGGACACAGATAGAGTGGATGCGGAGAGGATGTTTCCTATAGTGGGGGAGTCTGGGACCAGAGGACACAGATAGAGTGGATGTGGAGAGGATGTTTCCTATACTGGGGGAGTCTGGGACCAGAGAACACAGATAGAGTGGATGTGGAGAGGATGTTTCCTATACTGGGGGAGTCTGGGACCAGAGGACACAGATAGAGTGGATGTGGAGAGGATGTTTCCTATAGTGGGGGAGTCTAGGACCAGAGGACACAGATAGAGTGGATGTGGAGAGGATGTTTCCTATAGTGGGGGAGTCTGGGACCAGAGGACACAGATAGAGTGGATGTGGAGAGGATGTTTCCTATAGTGGGGAAGTCTCGGACCTGAGGACACAGATAGAGTGGATGTGGAGAGGATGTTTCCTATAGTGGGGGTGTCTAGGACCAGAGGACACAGATAGAGTGGATGCGGAGAGGATGTTTCCTATAGTGGGGGAGTCTGGGACCAGAGGACACAGATAGAGTGGATGTGGAGAGGATGTTTCCTATACTGGGGGAGTCTGGGACCAGAGAACACAGATAGAGTGGATGTGGAGAGGGTGATTCCTATAGTGGGGGAGTCTAGGACCACAGGACACAGATAGAGTGGATGTGGAGAGGATGTTTCCTATAGTGGGGGAGTCTGGGACCAGAGGACACAGATAGAGTGGATGTGGAGAGGATGTTTCCTATAGTGGGGGTGTCTAGGACCAGAGGACACAGATAGAGTGAATGCGGAGAGGATGTTTCCTATAGTGGGACAGTCTAGGACCAGAGGGCACAACCTCAGATTAGAGGGATGCCACATTAGTACAGAGATGAGGAGGAATTTTAGCCACAAGATGGTTCAGGGTTAGGACCCCTTGGTTAATGGTATTGGTCCATGGCATTAAAAAAATTGGCAACCCCGAGTGGTGAACCTGTGGAATCCATTGCTGTAGACAGCCGCAAAGTCCGAGTTATTGGGCATATTTAAACAGGATGGTAAATTGTTAATTAGTCAAAGTATCAAAGGTTACGGAGGGGAGGCTGGAGATTCGGGTTGAGAGGGATAATAAATCAGCTGTGATGGAATGATGGAGCAGAATTGATGGGCTGAATGGCCTGCTTCTGCTCTTTTGTCTTATAGTGTTGTGGCCTAATGATGGTTCACCCTTCCCCTTGTGCTGAATCCCTGCAATCACATCCCCTTTTATAATCCAGCAGTCCGGTTACCCCAGAGGAACACTCTCCATTGTATAAACTTCCAGAAAGTTCTTCTGCACTGCTTTTGGTAACCCCCAGCTGCGGTGCTGGTTTGAGTTTCTTCAACAATCTGTTATTGGTGGATCTTTGATAGCTGTTAGAGTCGGGGCATAGGTCGGCCATAATTTTCAATTTGAGGCTGGCACAGTACACTTCTCAGGCGATGCACCCTTCTCTGCGGCTAACTTGCATTTAGATTAATAGCTGCCATGAAGGTGATTACAATCTCACAGTCCCTCCCACTTCAGCATCAGCTCCTGCTCTACTACTATGTCGACTCGGGCCTAGGGGGCCGGCATCGGGCAATGCCTTACAAGGCGTGAAACGAAGGACTGTGTGACACACCAACTCCTCACACAGACGGTAGGTGGCTGTTGACTCACAAAGGAGTTCATCCATCCTTTGACAGGTTTTGCTCTCAGTCCTGCTGGGTGCTGACACACCCTCCTCCCTGGTTAACCGAAGTGCACCAGTGGGTGTGCAGGTTGAGTCGCCAACAACCCAACCCGAGACAGATGGTACCAGTAGCAAGGCAAGGCCTGCTCCCTCACCTCATAACTTTCTTAACCATGTGCAAGACAGTTTCTCCTCTGAAACTTCAACAGCAGAATTTAGTGTCCCTCTGCTCCGTTTCTCTCTCCTCCTGTTCCTCCTACACTCACCCCCTAGCCCCCAACTCCATCTTTCCCCTCCTCCGTCCACTCTGTTTGAAATCAGCCGTACACCCAGCAGGCATTAACCTGCACAGTAGCCACGAACTATCCCCAGAGAAGGGCACATTTCCTGAGAATTGTCTTGTCACGGCCTCCTTTAATCTGTTCTGCAGCTCAAGAGGGTTGTGGCCAAAATCTCTGTCCCAAATCCTACATCCTCCGGTTATCAGAGATCCACTGATCACCAGTTGTTGAAGAACTTCTGAACCTCCATTGCCACTGAGAGCACTGTCTGTCTCAGTAAAGGTTTGCCTTTGCTTAAAGTTCTCCACCAAGAGAAGCCTGCTGACAGAGACTGAAAAAGTTTAACTGAAATCTGACCTTTGAAACCAGGCTGCTTGGAGAAGCATATTGAGTCATTGGTAGAGGGAGAAACGTTAAAAAGATTAAAACCACAGCAGTTTCACAAAGGATATATTATTTTGATGAGCTAGTATATGAAGTCTCCTTTCAAAATAATAATTAGTGTATTTTTTTCTCTCTTTCTGCCATTTGAGGTTTCATGACAAAGTTATGTAAAGTCACAGCTGTGCCTGCATGTCTATCTGCGAATGTGCGTGTGTGTGTGTGGCTGTGTGTATACATATGCGTGCTAGTGTAGTACATGTGCTCAGAATGTTTTGAGTGTGTAAGCACGCATGTGTTCGATGGTTCTGTTTCATATCAGACAATGCATACAGTATATAGCCTGAAATCCTTACTCTTCTCAGACTTCCACGAAACAGAGGAAATCCCCAAAGAACACATGACAGAAACATCAGAACACCAAAGCCCCTCACCCCTCTCATCCCTCCCAGCACTAAAACCATCGAACTTCCCCCCTCTTACTACCCCCACTTATTCCAGCAGGGAGCATCAGCCACTCCCCCCCACCACATTCAAACCCCCAAAGAGACCATGGTCCAGAGTGCATCAAAAACTACAGCCCATCCCAACACTTTAACGTGCCTCAGGCTCGCTCTCTAACCAACAAGGAAAAAAGAGGTGTCGTCCCCTCCCACAGTGAACGGGGAGACCAACAAACAAGCTGTTGTTTCGATGTTACAGTCTGCAGTGACTCTCTTATTTTGAGTTTCTTCAACTCGAGAATTGGCCGCAAACTCTCTCTCGCACGTGTCCACGCATGTGTGTGCGTGTCTGTCTGAGTTCCACTTTAAAGTAAGTGAGGTCTATTTGTCGGTCTTGCTCCCATCCACATGAAGGTTGGAGTTGTGACCCTGGTCTGTGTTTCTGGGAAGATGTTCTTGCTTTTTGAGACCATGGCCCTGTATTTCTCTTGAGGGTCATCTCTCCAAACCCCTGGCTCGATCTGCAATGCTGAGGGGGCTCGGAAACCACGGGTTCTTGTAGAATGTGCGACCACATGCAAATTTCGACCAAAGTTCTAACACTCCGGCAACTGTCCTCCTGGTGGCTAGTAGTTTCTCTTCTCACCCCCTGCTCTTCCACTTCAAGCCTCATCCTAGCTTGTTCTTCATCTCCCCATAGCCACGTCCATCCAACACTCCTCACACACCTCTCATCCCCTCCGTACACCCTCATTCCCTCTCTTACCACTCTTAACATCCTAATCTCCCTCCTCCCTCCCACTATCACCCTCTCCACACACTTGTCCCTCCATCCCTTCCATCCCCTACCCACACCCTCATTTCCCCTATTCCCTCACATCTGTCCTAACATCCTAATCTCCCTTCTCTCCTTTTATCACCCTCTCCACACCCTCATCCCCTCATCCTACCATCCCCCTCCACCCTCCCTTAATCACTGTCCACGTGACCCCGTCACACCCCACCCTCTCTCCATCATCCATCCCCACTCGCTCCACCACTCTCCCCACTCCCTGTCTCTTTCCCTGCCCACTACGGGACTCACAGAGTCCAGATAAAAGCGGTCAGCCATTCAGGACACCCAGAGGAGATGGAGCTTCAGAATCCTTTAGTTCCAGTTCATTCAACCATACATGAACATAGCTAAATGAAACAGCGTTTCTCCAGGGCCGAGATACAACAGAACCAGAATCAGGTTTATTATCACCGGCATGTGACGTGAAATTTGTTAACTTAGCAGCAGCAGTTCAATGCAATACATAATCTAGAAGTGAAAAAATAATAATAAATAAATAAATAAATTACAGTATACATATATTGAATAGATATTTAAAAAAACATGCAAAAAACAGAAATACTATATATTTAAAAAGTGAGGTAGTGTCCAAGGATTCAATGTCCATTTAGGAATCGGATGGCAGAGGGGAAGAAGCTGTTCCTGAATCGCTGAGTGTGTGCCTTCAGGCTCCTGCATTTCCTTCCTGATGGTGACAGTGAGAAAAGGGTATGTCCTGGATGCTGGAGGTCCTTAATAATGGACGCTGCCCTTCTGAGACACCGCTCCTAGAAGATGTCCTGGGTACTTTGTAGGCTAGTACCCAAGATGGAACTGACTACATTTACAACCCTCTGCAGCTTCTTTCGGTCCTGTGCAGTAGCCCCGCCCCCCCCCCCCATACCAGACAGTGATGCAGCCTGTCAGAATGCTCTCCATGGTATATCAAGAGAGGTTTTTGAGCGTATTTGCTGACAAGCCAAATCTCTTCAAACTCCTGATGAAGTATAACCACTGTCTTGCCTTCTTTATAACTGCATTGATATGTTGGGACCAGGTTAGATCCTTAGAGATGTTGACACCCAGAAGCTTGAAACTGCTCACTCTCTCCACCTCTGATCCCTCTGAGGATTGGTGTGTGTTCCTTTGTCTTACCCTTCCTGAAGTCCACAATGACGTTGAGTGCCAGGTTGTTGCTGCGGCACCACTCCACTCCTGTACGCCCTCTCAAGTTATCAAAAGCACATAGCACTAATAGCACATATGCTTATGATTTTAGACAGTTACAAAGAAAAAAGAAATATAAAAATAATATAGCCCAAGTTCCTGAATGGCATGACAGCAGTCCTGGTCCAGCTTGTTCTTCCACTGAGCGTATGCTGGAGAGCAGCACCAAGACAGCACTGGAGAGCTGAGCTGACTCAATTTCTGTGCACGATCAAGGCAGAGCACAATAGATTTTTGGATGTTAAGGAAATTATAAGACAAGAAAGTGATGCAGAGTTTATGGGCTGATCATGATCTTATTAAATAGCAGAACAGGCACAAGGGGTTGAATAGTCTACTCCTGCCTTAGATTGTGTTGGATAAGGATTGAATGGGTTGGTGGCAAATTGGGCAGAGTAGGGCTGTTATTGCTTGGTATTGTGTACTCTTCTATGTGATAAATAGCTCGAAATCTGAATCCAACATTATTTTTTTCTTGTAGCTTAAATTTCTGTATGCTTGTTCCTACATTTATATAATCAGCAATCTGTAAATATTCAGTGGATTTTCAGTGATCTGTAGATAGCTGGTTCTGTTCTTTTCCAAACTTGTTTGTCTGTCAGCTTGTGGTGTCATGGTGGTGTTGATTAGAGTTGTTCTTATCATCTCATACTCTGTTCTTTTCAGAGAATTCCCTTATCTGTCCAGCTTCAAGTAGTTTTTAGAATCAGGTTTTACATCACTGTCGTGGAATTTGTCGTGCAACACGTAAAACTTACTATAAATTACAAGAAGAGCATATAAAAAATAAACAAGAAAGAGAGCAAGATAGTGAGGTAGTGTTTGTGGGCCATTCAGAATGCTGACCACAGAGCCAGAAAGAAGATGTTGAGTTATGAGTTATTAGACGTACCTGTATCCTCTTCCTGATGTAGCAATAGAAGAGGGAGTGTCCTGGGTGATGGGGCCCTTAATGATGGATGCCACATTTTTCAACCGTTGCCTTTGGAGGATCTCCTCGATGATGTGGAGGTTGGTGCCCATCATGGAACCGGCAGATTTTACAACCCTCTGCAGCTTTTTCTGACCCTGCACATCAATGCCTCGATACCAACGGGTCAGAATGCTTGCAGTGCAAAGACCAACCATGAGGCAAATTCTTTACTACAGAGGAGTGTGTTGGTTACAGTTGGAGTTAGTTCCCTGTGGCTGCACTGTCTTTTTTATCTCTTTGTTTTGAACATCTAGTAACTCATAACCATAAGATTTATTCCTCATTCTTGACTTCTGAAGAATTTTCTGGATAATATGATGTTCAATACTGGGAAAATTGGGTGGGGGTGGGGAATGGGCTTGTAAGAGAAGCCCTTTGTTTCAGCAGAAGCCAGGGAATGCCCACCTCAGGCAAATCCCTCCCCACCATTGGAGCATTGTTGTAGGAAAGCAGCATCCACCATCAGGACTCCCACCATCGAGGCTATGCTCTCTTCTCGCTGCTGCCACTGGGTAGAAGGTACAGGAGCCTCAGACTCCCACCACCAGGTTCAGGATGGTTACTACCCTTCAACCATCGGGCTCTCGATCCAGAAAGGATAACTTCACTTACCCATCACTGAACTGTTCCCACAACCTCTGAGCTCACTTTCAAAGACTTGTCATCTCATGATCTTGATATTTATTGCTTATTCATTATTACTACGATTTCTTTTTTTCTTCAGTATTTGTACAATTTGTTGTCTTTCGCACATTGGTGTTTGTCCTCCTTTCTGGGTGCAGTCTTTCATTGATTCTATTATGGTTCTTGGATTTTCTGACTGTGCTTGCAAGAAAACAAATCTCAAGGTTGTATATCATGACATAGATGTACCTTGATAACATTTATTTTGAACTTTGATAGGATTGATCTAAAAGGCAGCAGCAAAGTTAGCGGGCCAAATGGCCTCCTGTGTTACCATAATAATCCAGTCACTATTGGATTGCTGCCTATGGGATCTTAATCAGTGCTGACTGGGGCAGTATACTTCGATACTGTATCACTCAAATACATTGCATTGACTGTAAAGATGTTTAGAAGTTACACCACACCAAAGGATCTCTTTGGTTGGGAAGTTTACCTCTTCGATGTCTAAAATTTGTCTCTTTTTAAAATTCTGTCCCTTCAGAAATGGATTGGGACTAAGTTCCCAGCTTCCTTCAGCAGCACGGAAGAGCTGGGCACAGAAATCTCCTCGGTGGAAATTTCAGAAATCAAAGATTCGCAGTCGTTCATCAAGCAGAACTTCATGTCAGACAGCAGTGGCTTCAGAAGTATCAGTGACTCTTCCATATCCAGCTTCGCCAACCAGGGGTACTTCTGGTGCAATTATCCCAGCTCATATGAAGCGTATCCTTGCAAAGTTTATTTCAGCTACAACCGAGATGAGCTGGGAGCCAGGAGCGAGAAAAGTGAATCATACCTCTACCTCAGCTCCTCCGAAGACTCCCTCTATGACAGCAGTCTGCAATACTCCCCCTGCACCTTTTCCACAGACAAGCAGAGGTTTGAGTTGGATTGTGGAGTGTCCCTGTCTCGTGTCACCGGAGATAGCTCTGAGGAGGAAATAGACAGACCACCAAGAGAACATGGAGACCCAACTTGTCTACCATACCCTGATCATCTGGCAAGCCACAAGCACTCAGTGAGTGAATCCCACATCCCTCCGAATGCTGTCTCCCAATTCCCTGCCTTTGGGTCCTCAGATTGTTTCTTTGGGCCTCATGCCTTGACAGATATGAAGGATGAAGCTGCAAGCATGTTCATCTCCAATGGGTCAGTGTTTGAAAAGGCTCCAGACGCATCTTGTTCTCAGAATGGTTTTAACCAGCAGAACCCCAGTGTCTTTAAGAGTATGTCTCTGAACCTGGTGCAGCCTACCGATGCATATCTCTCCCTCAAGGAAGTTCAAAGCAAATACAGTAATCAGTCAATATAGGGATGGAATTGTGAGTAAGTCTGATGTTAAGATCAATCAACAAAGGAGTTTCAACTTCAGGTCTCCTTTTGAAAGACTTGCCTCTACTTTCGAAAAGAGGTCTTTTAATATGTTTTCTTCTGAACTTCCCTCTTGTGTTGGTTCCTGTACCTGAATTGAAGAAGACAATTCAGGCTCCACCAGAACGTCAATCAGCGAAAGACTTATTTAAAGTAGACAATGTTAATCTTCTATATCCTCACTGAAGATACTCGTGCAGGGAGACAAAAACAAGACAAGATTATTTGTTGCTGCTTATTAACGTAATCTGACAGGAAAATTAGCAAAGTTCCCTGCTGGAGGCCATTAGGGCATCAGGAAATTGGACAGACAAAACAAAAACTGATCTTCAGTGACGAAGGATATAACTGCCAGCAAGAAGCCGGTTTGAAATTGAAAATAAAGCTGATGTAAATGTAGCAGTTTCTCCAGCCTCTAGGCCCTCTGCCACCTGTAGCCAATGCTTTCCGCGGGGAACATGGCAATGAATGGACCATCCCACAAACGCAAAGCTCCTGCAAGTGAGGCAAGGTGATTTCTACTGACAGCCTGAGGGTTAAATTTTGATGAATATGTATGTGTCGTATTTTCCATAGCACGAGTACCTCGAATGTTGATTGTATAATACGTTGTATTTTAATAGTATTCAGTTGAAAAGTTTGTTTTTTCTTCAATGAAATGCAGTAACGACCCTTTTTCTGCATTGCATCTTGCATTGCGAACTCTGCATTGGGGTCCACAAAACCTTATTCCTGTTCGATACACTTTTTGAGGAACCCCCAGGACTATTCATGTGCCACGTGCCTTGTGTGTAATGCCTTGTCAGTCTGAGGCTCTCTGGCCTTGCAACTGTGTCTCGGCCTCTGGATCACCCTGGACTTCACTCAAGTTTCCAAAACAGGATCTGACCCACAATCTACCGGCCCAGGAGGGAGAGTGTAACGTTAAATGCCATTCATCCTGACCTAGAGGCCTCACTGACAAGGGTCTGAATCCCCGAAGGATAGCTGGCTGCTTAGCAACTAGGCTGCGTGGCAAGGAGCAAAGGTCAGACTGTCCAGGGAACACCCCCTCCCTCATTAGGAGACGGTCACAGGTTCACCTCAAGGGTCATCTATAGAATCGAAAGGACGAGTTGGGTCATTACTAAACTTATTCTTACATTTTACATTATTTGCTCATTGCAACGGGACAGTTTTGAAGTAGGAGGCATTACGTGAAAATGGCAGTGAAAATGGAAAAGAGTTTTGACTCTCACGGTCAGCCAGGAATAATGAGGAGAGGTGACAGTCTGATCAGTTGCGCTTCAGTAAAAAAGGGATCGAACTCAAGAGGCAGATCGGCCAACTCTTCTCTTTCGATTGCTGCTCAGGATAAAAAAAGACTTGTTGCCACATCCTCTCTCGACAGAGGGTGATGAGATGACTTCACTAACTGACTTCAAAGCACGAACGGAAAAATGAAAGAGAGAGAGAAACAGTAAAAGATCGTAAAGGGGGGTGGGGGGGAAGGACACCAGACTCTCTTCACCAGATCTAGTGATTCCTCAATCAAGTTGAATTTTGTGCTAATTTCTCAGCCTGCTCATCAACAAATTACTGACAAATGAGGTACAGTATGTGCCTAATAAAGTGGCCACTGAATGTATATTTGTGGACTTCTGCTGCTGTAGCCCACCTGCTTAAAGGTTCAACGCATTGTGTGTTCAGAGACGCTCTTCTGCATCTGGTTATTTGCGTTGTGTGGTTATTTGAGTTAATGTCCGTTTGAACCAATCTTGTCATTCTTCTCTGACCTCTCTCGTTAACAAGACATTTTTGTCCAAAAAACTGCTGCTCGCTGGGTGTGGTTTGGTTTCTCGCACCATTCTCCGTAAACGTCAGAGGCTATTGTGTGTGAAAATCTCAGGCGATTATCAGTTTCTGAGATACTCAAACCACCCTGCCTGGCACCAACAATCAATCCATGGTCAAAGCATTTCTTCCCCCATTCTGATGTTTGGTCTGAACAGCAACTGAACCTCTTGACCGCGTCTGCATGCTTTGATGCATTGAGTTGATCAGCTGATCAGATATTTGCATTAACAAGCAGCTGTACAGGTGCACCAAATGAAATGGCCACTGGGTTTAAGTCCATAGTTTCTGCTGCTGTACCTTTTGCTCTTATGCGTTGAGCTGCTGCCACGTGATTGGCTGATTAGATAATTGTATTAATGAGCAGTTGTGCTGAAATACTTAATAAAGTGGTCAAGGAGTGTGTGCACATTTCATATCCTCCAGAGAACAAGTACATATAATGCTGATTGTACTTTAACATCATGCAATTGAGAAATTGTTTTTTCTTCAATGAAATGTGATAATGATGATTTCCTCTGTCAAGTTGTGCATCTGGTGTACAGCATCTTATTCCCGTTCAATGTACCATCTATTGGGAACTGGGAACACCACCTCGGAGAACTGCAGGCCAACGTGGTTTTCATGGCAAGTCCTATCTTCACCCTACAGCCTTCCATTACTTGCCCACCCACATTGTTGCTCTCTGTTCCCAAGCTCATACCCTCCCCCAAACTCCCCAACTCCTGACCTTTGACCCCTTGAATCCTCTTGACCTTTGATCATGATCTTCATCCCCAAGTTGTACTTCCCCCCCCCCACCCCCCAATACCACCAGGTCTCAACCACAGTTTCCTCTCCTCCGGTCTTCTCCACCCCCAAACCACAATATGCCAATCTTCCTCAATTCTGAGGATAGCCACACATCCCATTTTCCCCCGGGCCCAGGCATTGGCATGTTCTTCCTTGCTCGTCTCCGACCCTACCCTGATCTCAGGTCCCTGATTAGTGGCCTTCCCCTCTCCCCAAGCCTGGACCGCATTCAAATCTGATCTCAGTCCTGGTTGCTGCTCTGATTCTTCCAAGTACGTGTCCTTGAGATTCTCAGTGGAGGAACCAGCAAGGAATATTGTTCATAGGACGTAGAATACTACAGCATAGTAGAGGCCCTTCAGACCACAATATTGTGCCAATCTATAACGTACTTCAAGATCAAACTAATCCTTCCCTCCTACATAGCTCTCTGTTTTTCTATCATTATAAAATAAAAATAAAACCTAATAAAATTAAAAATATTCATTATCTAAAATTCCTGGACAATGTCAAGCCCGGATCATCTAGCATTGGGATCCCGTGAGGTGAAATGTGGGATTGAGTTGAGGATGGAGTTGTTGAGGAGGGTGAGGTGGTGTGAGGTTAGGTAAGGGCTAGGCATGTGAAGGAGTGAATTGAGGGTGGGGTGGCAGTCAGATTGAGTTGAGCAGAGACATTGAATGAGAAGTCCCTCTAACCCATCCCAAAGTGGGCCAACCTACTAGGATCAGAATCAGGTTTATTATCAGGAACATGACTTGTGAAATCTGTTGTTTTGCTGCAGCAGTGTGTGCCGTGAAATGCATATAAAATTACCATAAGTTACAATAAGAAATAGAAAAATAAAGAGCAAAGAAGATTAAGAAAATAAATCAGAAACAATGCTGAGACCCCTCGTAAATTGGGGAACGGCTTTCTCAAGCACCCTGTTCCATCTGCCACAAGTGGGACTTCCCAGTGGCCAGACATTTTAATTCCCATTCCCATTCCCACTCTGCTATGTTGGTCCATGTCCTCCGATTGTGCCACAATGAGGTCACCCTCAGGGTGGAGGAGCAACATCTTATATTCCGTTCGGGTAGCCTCCAACCTGATGGAATGAATATTGATTTCTTCTACTGGTTTAAAAAAAAATTCTTTCCTTTACCCTTCTTCTTCTGTTCTCCTCTCTGGTCTTTTACCTCTCCTCACCAGCCTATTACTTCCCCCGGGTCCCCTCCTCCTTCCCTTTCTCCTATGGTCCACTCTCCTCTCTTATTAGATTCCTTCCTCTCCAGTCCTTTACCTTTCCCACCCACCTGTCTTCACCTATCACCTTCTAGTTAGCCTCCTTCTCCTCCCCTAACCTTTTCATTCTGGCGTCTTCGCCCCCCCTTCCTTCTCAGTCCTGAAGAAGGGTCGCCGCTCGAAACCTCAACTGTTTATTAATTTCCAGAGCTGCTGCCTGACCTGTTGAGTTGCTCCAGCATTTTGAGTGTACTGCTCTGGACTTCCAGTATCTGAAGACTTTCTTATGTTTAAGAAATATGAAAACAAAAAAAATAAGCAGATAAAATAAATAAAGAGAGCAAGGATAGTGAGCTAGTGTTCATGGTCTGTTCAGAAATCTGATGGCGGAGGGGAAGAATTTGCTCCTAAAACATTGAGTGTGCCTTCAGGCTCTGTACCTCCTCTGTGGTGATAGTAATGAGAAGAGGGCATGCTATGTCGTTGATGATGCTCCTTCATAATGGATGCAGCCTTCTTGAGGAATGGCCTTTGGAAAGTGTCTAATGTTGGAGCTGATTCCATTGGAAGTGAGGTTCAGATCAGAGGAGTGAATGTTGTTATGTTTATTAAAATACAAAAGCTGCATCAGTGTCTGATAATTTATCATTACTTATATACATATATCATCATGTCCACCGTGTAACCTTATGACATTTTAATGGGATTTGGTTTGTTGTGTTTTACCATGTAAAGATTGTATCATTTCTCAGTTTCAATAAACTTAAAGGATTTTGATTTGAAGATGAAATTATCTTTATTTGTCACATGCACATTGAAGCAGCAAAACATTCAGTGAAATGTTCCATATGAGTCAACGACCAACACAGTCCGTGGATGTGCTGGGGGCAGCCGACAAGTGCCACCATGCTTCCAGCACCAAACATAGCATGCATGCCCACAACGTACTAACCCTAACCCACCTGCAGTAGCACTTACCCATAAATCTTCAGAATAGAGACATAGAAAAGTAACAGGCCCTTTGGCCCATCAAGTGTGTGCCTAACCATTTAAACTCCCATTGACCTGCACCGGGACCTTAGTCGTCGTCCCCATACCGCTCCCATCCGTGTACCTATCCAAAATTATCTTAAACGTTGAGCTTACATGCACCACTTGTGCTGGCAGCTCATTCCACACTCTCACCACCCTCTCAGTGAAGAAGTTTCCCCTCATGTTCCCCTTAAATTTTTCACCTTTCACCCTTAACCCACGACCTTGAGTTGTAGACCCACCCAACCTCAATGGAAAAAGCCTGCTTGCATTTAGCCTATCTATACCTCTCATAATTTTGTATAACCCCATCATGTCTCCTCTCAATGTTCTATGTTTCATGGAATAAATTCCTAACCAGTTCAATCTTTCCTTATAACTCAGGACCTCCAGACACAGCAACTTCCTTGTAAGTTTTCTCTGCACTCTTTCAATCTTATTTACATACTTGCTGTAGGTAGGTGGCCAGATTTGCACACAGTACTCTACAATACTTATGTAGGAAGAAGCCAAAGAACCCAGATGAAATCCAGGTGAAAACTGGGAGAATGCACCAACTCCTTACAGACAGTGGCAGACACTGGTGTTTACTGGCTCTGTAAAGCATTATGCTAACCATTACGTTACCATGCCATGTGACTCTGTGCACCCTTGGCCAACTCTGCCACAGCTCAGGGTTCAGAGCTGAGGGGACTCGAGGAAGACGATCTCCGACCCAATGCTCATCTGCAGTTTCTGGCCTGTGGTGATTCCTGGTGTGACTCAGAATCAGATCTGTTTATCACATGCCCATTGAAACATTGCATTGTTTGCATTAACAACCAACACATCCTAGGGGTGCACTGAGGTCAGTATGCAAGGACCACCACACATATTGGTGCCAGCATAGCATGCCCAGAATGTTCGACAGAGCAACTCCCTCAATGCTGAGCCCCACACCCATTAATTCTAAGCATCACATCGTGGTTAGATTCTAGAGTTACAAAATATAGCATGTGAGAAGGGCAGTCTGAGAGTGCTGCACTGTGGGGGGGCAGTACTGAGGGAGGGTCGCTGTGGGAGGGGCAGTACTGAGGGAGGGTCACACTGTGGGAGGGGCAGTACTGAGGGAGGGTCACAACGTGGGAGGGACGGTGCTGAGGGAGGGTCACACCGTGGGGGGGGGTGGTACTGAGGAAGGGTCACACCGTGGGGGGGCAGTACTGAGGGAGGGTCACACTGTGGGGGCGGTATTGAGGAAGGGTCACACCGTGGGGGGGCAGTACTAAGGGAGGGTCACACTGTGGGGGGGCGGTACTGAGGGAGGGTCACACTGTGGGGGGGGCAGTACTAAGGGAGGGTCACACCGTGGGGGCGGGTACTGAGGGAGGGTCACACTGTGGAGGGGCGGGTACTGAGGGAGGGTCACAACGTGGGAGGGACAGTGCTGAGGAAGGGTCACACCGTGGGGAGGCAGTACTGAGGGAGGGTCACACTGTGGGGGGAGGCAGTACTGGGGGAGTACCACGCTGGGAGAAGAGCAGTATTGAGGAGGTGTCAGTACTTTTTTTTACAAATCAGATTCTGCAGTATTACAGCACATAAATATCAACAGTGACTGTCTGAAGTACTAACTCAAACTGCACTAAATTAAAATGATTCATCCCTGTTAAAAATGGTATTTATTCTCTCTGGTGCCCTCAGAAACTGATTGGAAAGCTGAGCCTACTGGGCCTGAACACCTCCCTCTGCAACTGGATACTAGACTTCCTGACTGGGAGTCCGGATCGGGAACAGCATCTCCAACACCATCACACTGAGCACGGGGGCTCCCCAGGGCTGTGTGCTCAGTCCACTGCTGTTCACTCTGCTGACCCATGACTGTGCTGCAACACACAGCTCGAACCACATCATCAAGTTCGCCGATGACACGACTGTGGTGGGTCTCATCAGCAAGGACGACGAGTCAGCATACAGAGAGGAGGTGCAGCGGCTAACGGACCGGTGCAGAGCCAACAACCTGTCTCTTAATGTGAACGAAATAAAAGAGATGGTTGTTGACTTCAGGAGGGCATGGAGCAACTACTCCCCGCTGAACATCGACGGCTCCTTGGTAGAGATCATTAAGAGCACCAAATTTCTTGGGGTTCACCTGGTGGAGAATCTCACTTGGTCCCTCAACACCAGCTCCATAGCAAAGAAGGCCCAGCAGTGTCTCTACCTTCTGCGAAGGCTGAGGAAAGTCCATCTCCCACCCCCTCCCCATCCTCATCACATTCTACAGGGGTTGTATTGAGAGCATCCTGAGCAGCTGCATCACTGCCTGGTTCGGAAATTGCACCATCTCGAATCACGAGACCCTACAGTGGATAGTGAGGTCAGCTGAGAAAATCATCGGGGTCTCTCTTCCCGCCATCATGGACATTTACACTACACACTGCATCCGCAAAGCAAACTGCATTATGAAAGACCCCACGCACCCCTCATACAAACTCTTCTCCCTCCTGACATCTGGGAAAAGGCACCAAAGCATTCAGGCTCTCACAACCAGACTGTGCAACAGTTTCTTCCCCCAAGCCATCAAACTCCTCAATACCCAGAGTCTGGACTGACACCAACTTACTGCCCTCTACTGTGCCTATTGTGTTGTTTATTATTTATTGTAATGCCTGCACCGTTTTGTGCACTTTATGCAGTTCTGCGTAGGTCTGTAGTCTAGTGTAGTTTTTGTGTTGTTTTATGTAGTTCAGTGTAGTTTTTGTATTGTTTCATGTAGCACCATGGTCCTGAAAAATGTTGTCTCGTTTTTACTGTGTACTGTATCAGCAGTTATGGTCGAAATGACAATAAAAAGTGAATTGACTTGACTTGATCCTGGGACACCTCTCCGGTGGCCGTGGACACTGCTCGTTCACTCTCCATGGTCACCCCCGAGCACGGACATTGGCCCAGAACATCGGCAGACCATCCCCACTGGGCAGAACCTTCCACTGCCCGCTTCCAATACCCACAAATAGTTATGTTAACTGGTTCCAAGAGCAACCTGACTGAGAGCTTCTCATCCCTCATTTACCCCCCCCCCCCCCCGTTCTGGATGTGGAGTGCCACACTGTGGCAGGGACAGTATTGCAGAAGTGATATACCATGGGAGTTAAAGATATGAAGGGGAGGGACAGACACCCATAAGATTCAGTCGTGAGCCTCAAAAGCTCAAATTCCACCACCACTCTTCGGAATTTGAAATTAGTCAATTAAATAAATGCTCATTCAAAACCAGATTATGTAATATTTCCCCCTAAAGTTAATTGGCAGGTCACCTTTTTTGATCTATGCTCCTAAGCTTTGGAATTCAATATCTAAAATTATAAGGGATGCAAGCTCGGCCGACACTTTTAAATGCCAGCGCAAAGTCTATTTATTTAACCTTGCTTTTAACTCACATCTTTTGTCTTTTGTTTGCACTTCATCCCAGTGTAAAGCACTTTGAACCGTATCACCTGAATGAGAAATGCTTGATAAATAAGTTGTTATTATTATTAATAACTATCAGATAAAATAAATATTATCAGGGGAACGAGATAGGCCATTCCACCCTGGACTGGCCTATACGTGACCCTTGGATCAAAGGACAATTCCAAATGCCCTCTGAAATGACCAAGAAAGCTGCTCTGCAAGATGTGCATATCCTGTAACCAAATAATCTTCATGAAATGCTGGAGGAACTGAGTGAGCCAACATCATCTGCAGATGGAAATAAACAGTGTTTTCTGTTCAGACTCCAGTCTATTCCGGGGTTGGCCAGCAGGGGTAGACATCGTTCCCTTAGGTGGGAGGGAGAGAGGGAGAGGGAGAGGGAGAGGGAGAGGGAGAGGGAGAGAGAGAGAGAGAGAGAGAGAGGAGAGAGAGTTTTTTTTGAGTCCTTTCGAGTCTTTTCATTGTTTTCTGATGTCTGCTTATTGCCTGCCATTTCAGTATTTTATTTGTGTATTAAGAAATCAGATTACTGCATTTCTGTCTGGATTGCTGTGTTTTTCAGTTGGACTGGTTGCCTGTTTTTGCTAAAAGAAAGTGGAGCTTACCTTTTGAATCTGCACATTGACCCCGGCCTCTGCAATTGAGTTCACTCGGTGTCTGTGGTGGTAGAGTGCTGGACTTGCAACCCAGCAGCCAGAGTTTGACCCTTGATCGGGCCATTTCCCTCACATTTTGGGGCAAGACCCTTCCTCTGGGCAGATGGAGTAGAGGGCAGATGAAATGAGATGAGAAGGGATGGAGTAAGAACTGGCAGGTGATTGGTGGAGCCAGATAGGCAGATAGAGGAGGGAAGAGTAGGAATAACAACAGAAGGTGGGAGGTGATGGTGGGGGGGGGGGGGGGGGAGAGGCAACAAAGGGCTATAGATGGTGGGACCCGAAAGGAGAGGAAGATGGACCATGGAACCAAGTAAGAGTGGTGGTGGGAACAGCAGGAGGTGGGAGGAGGGACAAGTGGAGTGAGTGGAGGAGGCAGGAACAGAGTGATAGGGGGCTGGGATACAAGGTGAAGGAATTGGGTAGATCGGGCGGAGAGAGAAGGAGGCTGGGGGAGGGTAAGGGCTCCATCAACCTCAGTGAGGGGAAGTCCCCTTCTCTGAGAAAAGGAGGACATCTCAGATGTCTTGGAGCGGAACGCCTCATCTCGAGAACAGAAACTCCATCTCTGCTGGGACTTCCCCTTCACTGAGGTTGATGGAGACGTCACCCACAAGCCCTCTGTTTCCCGCTCTTCACCCCACGTTACCCCCACCCCACCCTGGCAGAACAGGGAGAGATCTCCCTCATCCTCCCTCTCAACCCATCAACCCACGTGTCTTTCTATGACACTTCCAGCAGCTTCTATTTAACCCTGCCACCAACCCTTTCTGCTTTCCACAGGAACCTCTCTCAATACCTCGCTGGTTCACCCACTCGGCCCCCTCCCCAGGCACTTTCCCCTGCGACTACAGCCAGTGTAACTCACATCCCTCGTCCCTCATTCCTCACTGGCATCCACTGCCCTGAACAGCCCTTCCAAGTGAGGCACACATTCACACGCATCATCTCCAACCTCATCTCCTACATCCAGTGCTCTCGATGTGTCCTCAGCTACATCAGTGAGACCAAGCACTGGCTGGACACCCTGCCAAGATGCCAAGGACATATTCTCTGTCTGCTGTGACTGCCTGGAGCTCTTGGCCAGAAGCCATTTTAATCTCTTTTCACATTCCTACACTGACCATCTCGAGCTTGGCTTCTTCCACTATTAGGGTGAGGCCAGACACAAACTAGAGGAATGGTACTTCGTGTTCTACCTGCGTGCTCTGCAACTTGACGGCATGAACATTGAATTCTCCAGCTTCAGACAACCTGCTTCTCCTCTTTCCCCTTTCTCTCTCCTCCTAATCCTCCCATGTCTACCTGCCTCCGCGCCCCCAGACACCAACACAAGCTCGTTCTCCTTCTCCACCTGCCCATCACAAAGTTCAAAGTAACTTTGATTATCAGAGTACATATGTCACCACAAACAACCCTAGGATTCATTTTCCTGCGGGCATACTCAGCAAATCTATAGAATAGTAACTATAACAGGATCAGTGAAAGATCAACCAGAGTGCAGAAGACAATTATTCTGCTATTTAAGAAGGGTGGGAAGCAGCAGAAAGGAAACTATAGACCTGTTAGCCTGACATCAGTGGTTGGGAAGTTGTCGGAATCGATTGTTAGGGATGAGATTACGGAGTACCTGGAGACACATGATAGGCAAAGATAGCATGGTTTCCTGAAAGAAAATTCCTGCTTGACAAACCTACTGCAATTCTTTGAGGAAACTGCAAGCAGGGTAGACAAAGGAGATGCAGTAGACGTGGTGTACTTGGATTTTCAGAAGGCCTTTGACAAGGTGCCGCACATGAGGCTTCTTAACAAGATAAGAGCCCATTACAGGGGAGTTATTAGCATAGGTGGAGCACTGGCTGGTCAGCAGAAAACAGAGTGGGAATAAAGGGATCCTATTCTGGCTGGCTGCTGGTTACCAGTGGAGTTCCACAGGGGTCGGTTTTGGGACCGCTGCTTTTTACGATGTTCGTCAATGATTTGGACTGCGGTATTAATAGATTTGTGGCTAAGTTTGGCAATGATACAAAGATAGGTGGAGGAGCAGGTAGTGTTGAGGAAACAGAGAGCCTGCAGAGAGACTTAGATAGTTTAGGGGAATGGCCAAAGAAGTGGCAAATGAAATACAATGTTGGGAAGTGTATGGTCATACACTTTGGTGGAAGAAATAAACGGCAGACTATTATTTAGATGGGGGGAGAATTCAAAATGCAGAAATGCAAAGCAACTTGGGAGTCCTTATGCAAGATAACCTAAAGGTTAACCTCCAGGTTGAGTCAGTTGTGAAGAAGGCAAATGCAATGTTGGCATTCATTTCTAGAGGTATAGAATATAAGAGCAGGGATGTGATGTTGAGGCTCTATATATGGCACTCGTGAGACCACACTTGGAGTATTGTGTGCAGATTTGGGCTCCTTATTTTTAGAAAGAATATACTGACATTGGAGAGGGTTCAGAGAAGAGTCACAAGAATGATTCAAGAATGGTTACTGTATGAGGAACGTCTGGCAGCTCTTGGGCTGTATTCCCTGGAGTTCAGGAGAATGAGAGGGGATCTCATAGAAACATTCCAAAGGTTAAAAGGCCTGAACAGATTAGATATGGCAAAGTTATTTCCCAGGGTAGGGGATTCTAGGACAAGAGGGCACGACTTCAGGTTTGAAGAATGTCCATTTAGAACCAAGATGCTGAGAAATTACTTTAGTCCAAGGGTGGTAAATCTGTGGAATTTTTTGCCACAAGCAGCTGTGGAGGCCGAGTCATTTGGGTGCATTTAAAGCAGAGTTGGATAGGTTCTTGATTAGCCAGGGCATCAAGGGGTATGGGGGAGAAGGCAGGGGAGTGGGGATGACTGGAAGAATTGGATCAGCCCATAATTGAATGGCAGAGCGGACTCGATGGGCTGAATGGCCTACTCCTGCTCCTATATCTTATGAAGCCCCAAACCAACACACCCACCTCACCCCCAGCCCACCCTTCACAGAAGCAACAGCAAAAGCATCATTACCCCCCCCCCCACCTGTGCCAGTAGAAGTACTGAACCCGTCATATCCCTACCAAGCAGCACAACAGAACCCCCCAAAGAGACTCTGATGATCCGGAGAGGGGGGAGAGGGAGAGAGGGGGAGAGAGAGAGAGGGGGGAGAGGGAGAGAGGGGGAGAGGGGGGAGAGGGGGAGAGGGAGAGAGGGGGAGAGAGAGAGAGGGGGGAGAGGGAGAGAGGGGGAGAGAGAGAGAGGGGGAGAGGGAGAGGGGAGAGGGGGGAGAGGGGGAGAGGGAGAGAGGGGGAGAGAGAGAGAGGGGGGAGAGGGAGAGAGGGGGAGAGGGAGAGAGGGGGAGAGAGAGAGGGGGGGAGAGGGAGCGAGGGGGAGAGGGAGAGAGGGGGAGAGGGAGAGGGGAGAGGGGGGGAGAGGGGGAGAGGGAGAGAGGGGGAGAGAGAGAGGGGGGAGAGGGGAGAGAGGGGGAGAGGGAGAGAGGGGGGAGAGAGAGAGGGAGAGAGGGGGGAGAGGGGGGAGAGAGAGAGGGAGAGAGGGGGAGAGGGAGAGAGGGGGAGAGGGAGAGAGGGGGGAGAGGGAGAGAGGGGAGAGAGAGAGAGGGGGAGAGGGAGAGAGGGGGAGAGGGAGAGAGGGGGAGAGGGAGAGAGGGGGGAGAGGGAGAGGGGAGAGGGGGAGAGGGGGAGAGGGAGAGAGGGGGGAGAGGGGAGAGAGAGAGGGGGAGAGGGAGAGAGGGGGAGAGGGAGAAAGGGGAGAGGGAGAGAGGGGGAGAGAGAGAGAGAGGGGGAGGGAGAGAGGGGGAGAGGGAGAGAGGGGGAGAGGGAGAGAGGGGGAGAGGGAGAGAGGGGGAGAGAGAGAGGGGGAGAGGGAGAGAGGGGGGAGAGGGAGAGAGGGGGAGAGGGAGAGGGAGGGGGAGAGGGAGAGAGGGGGAGAGAGAGAGGGGGGAGAGGGAGAGAGGGGGGAGAGGGAGAGGTGGATATCCCTCCTGCAACAATGAAAGCAGAGACCGGCAACACCTGCTCATTAATGCAAATATCTAATCAGCCAATCCTGTGGCGGAACTCGATGCATAAAAGCATGCAGACATGGTCAAGAGGTTCAGTTGTTCAGACCAAACATCAGAATGAGGAAGAAACGTGATCTAAGTGACTTTGACCGTGGAATGATTGTTGATGCCAAAGGAGATGGTTTAGAGTATCTCAGAAACTCCCGATCTCCTGGGATTTTCATGCACAACAGTCTCTGGAGTTTACAGAGAATGGTGTGAAAACAGAAAAACATCCAGCAAGCGGCAGTTCTGAGGGCAAAGATGCCTTGTTCATGAGAGAGGTCAGAGGACAATGGCCAGACTCGTTCAAGCTGACCGGAAGGCAACAGTAACTCAGAAAACTGCACGTTACAACAGTGGTGTGCTAGAGCGTCTTGGAATGCACAACACGTCAAACCTTGAACTGGATGAGCTACAGCAGCAGAAAGAGCACGAGCATACACTCAGTGGCCACTTTATTATGTGCAGGAGGTACAGTACTTGATAAAGTTGCCACAGTGTGTAGGCAGGGTGGAGTGGGATACTAAATCAGACATGATGAAATGGTGGACAGACTCGATGGCTGCCAAATGGGCTAATTCTGCTCCTATCTCTTATGGTTTTATGGTTATGCAGATGTTATTTCTATTAAGAGGGAGGATCTCCCAGAGATGAGGAGGAATTTCTTTAGCCAGAGGGTGGTGAAACTCTGGAATTCAGTGCCACAGACAGCTGTGGAGGCTATGTCATAGAGTGCATTTAAGGCAGAGATAGATAGGTTGTTGATTAGCCAGGGCATCAAAGGGTATGTGGTGAAGGCAGGGGAGTGGGGATGACTGGAAGAATTGGATCAGCCCATGATTGAATGGTGGAGCGGACTCGATGGGCCGAATGGCCTACTTCTGCTCCTATATCTTATGGTCTTACAACAAGCTGTGCAAATGAAATGTACTGCTGAAGCAAATCAACAATTTTCATGACCTATGTCAGTGATAATAAACCTGGTTCTGTCCCAATCCTTCTTTGCCCATGAAGAGAGGTAGCAGTGAAGAGCACCTGCATTGCCCCATGGGGTGAGCCTGGAGCCACATTACTCCAGCCTGGAGGAAGAACAGTTCCTGGGGCAAATCTCCTCTGAGGAAAACTGAATGACGTTGGTTGAGGGAGTGAATCATAGCAAAGAAATGGGCCATTCAACCCACTTCATCCATGCTAACTACAGTGCCTGCCCACGCTAATCCCATGTGCCTGCTTAGAAAGGACTGGAGAATGAGGAATCTGATCGGAGAAGAGAATGAACCATGAGAGAAAGGGAAGAAGGAGGGAGATGAGGGAGGTGATAGGCAGACCTGTGAGGTGATGGCCAGTCCTAATGAAGAGTCGCTTCCCAAAACATCAACAGTTTATTCCTGCTGAAGACACTGCCCGGCCTGCTGAGTTCCTCCAGCAGTTTGTTTGTGTGGCTCTGGATTTCCAGCATCTGGAGAATCTCTTAAAACATAGAACAGTACTGCCCCCGCTATCGAACCAATTAACTTAATAATCAAATGGCCAATGAAACTAATCCCCTCTGCCTATATAAAGTCCACATCCTTCCATTTTCCTCCCATTCATGTGCCTATCCAAATGTCTCTAATGTATCTGCCACTACCCCAGGCAGCACATTCCAGGCACCGACTCTATAAAGAACCTGACCCTCACATCTCCTTTGAAATTACTCCCTCTCATCTTCAGTGCCTGCCTTCTGGTATTAGAGATTTCAGCTCTGAGGAAAAAGATACTGTCTGTCCACTCTGTCTATGTGTCCCATAGTCTTATAAACCTCTATTAAATTTCCCCTCGGCCTGCTCCTGTGAAACCAGCCCAAGTTTGTTCAACCTCTCATTATAGCCTTCTAATCCAGGCAATGTCTTGGTCAACCTCTTCTGCACCTTCTCCAAAGCCTCGTTATCCTTCCTACCAGAACTGTATGTGGCTTGACTAGAGTTTTATAAACCTGCAACATGACTTTTGAATCAGTGCCCCAACTAATAAAGGCAAGCTTGCCACAAGCCTTCTTAAGCACCCTATCAACCTGTTTAGCCACTTTCAGAGAACTATGAATTTGGACCCCAAGATCCCTCTGCTTATCAACACTGTGTGAGGTCAAGTTTTTTTGACAAGGTGATGAGGGCAGTTGGTAAGGTAGAGCTGTGGGTGTTGTCTACGTGGATTTTAGTGAGGCATTTGACGAGGTCCCTCATGCGAGGCTCATCCAGAAGATTAAGATGCATGCATTCAATGGTGAATTGGCCATTTGTATTCAGAACTCTACTACCCTTGAAAGAGTACTGTCTCTTTACATTTGACCTTCCAGGACAGGGTTAAACTCCAGCTGCTATTTCTCTGTCCATATCTGCTACTGATCTATCTCCTGCTGAATTCTTTGCCAGTCTTCTACGCTACTCACAAAACCATCAATCTTCACATCATCTACAAACTTCCTTACCCACCCATCTACATTTTCATCCAGGTCATTTATACATATCACAATCATCAGAAGTCCCAGCACAGATCCCTTTGGAACACCACTAATGACAGACCTTCAGCTAGAATAAGTCCCTTTAATCACTACCTTGTCTTGTATGGGCAAGCCAGTTCTGAATACAAATGGCCAATTCACCATTGATCCCATGCATCTTAATCTTCTGGATGAGCCTCGCATGAGGGACCTTGTCAAATGCCTCACTAAAATCCATGCAGACAACACCCAGAGCTCTACCCTACCAATTGCCCTCGTCACTTGGTCAAAAGAACTTGACCTTATCAATCATTCCCTGCTTCAGCTCTACCTATCAATCCTTGTCGCCCTGTCAGAAAACTCAACCCAGTTATTAAGACATGGGACTTGCCCCACACAAAACTATGCTGGTTCTCTTAATTAGGCCGTGTTTTCCAAATGCTCATCAATCCATAAGAATTCTCTCCATCCCCGCACCCCCTTTTACCTCCTTTCTATATCTGCTCTAAAATATCAAAGCCCTGGGACACTAAGCATCCATTCCTGTCCCCCTCTCTGCCAAGTCTTTGTAATGGCCACAACATCATGGCTCCCTGATGATGTGTATCAGACATCCCTTTACCCACTTACAGCCTTTCCCTATCAAACTTTGCAAGTTCCATCAAAAGTAGATTTGCCCCAATTTAGGACTTGTGGATCAGTCCTATCTCTTTAAAAAATAATAATTACTATAAAATCAGTAAAACTAACCATAGCTATTTTAAAACTAACAGAATTAAGGTCACTGATCTCGAAGATCCTCCATCGCCCACCACACCTTCCACTACATTTCAGCCGCTTGCCCCATATCACTTCACAATAAATTCAAAGTAAGTTTATTATCAAAGTATGTATATGTCACCATTTACTATCCTGAGGCTCATTTTCTTGCGGGCATTCACAGTAGAACAAAGAAATTAATTGAAAACCTACACACAAGGACAGACAAGCAACCAATGTGCAAAAGAAGACAATGTGCAAAAATAAGTAAATAAATAATACTGAGAATGTGAGTTGTAGAGTCCATAGATTTAGGGATCAATTCAGTGTTGAAGTGAGAGAAGCAGGGTAGGTTGTGGTGTCAGGGGAACAGGTGGCTGGGGGAAGAAAGGCAACCATGAGCAGATTACGGCCTCGAGGGCCCAGCCGAAGCTTCAGGGCTGGGCAGGAACCTTCTGTGCAGAGAGAGAGGTGGAGAATGCACCTTACAAGGCAGCTCACTTGAACAAGAACTGAGTTTAAACAGTATCTTCCTGAGTTGGGTGCACTGATGTCATAAAGTCAAAGGGTTATACCACATGCACGGAGGCTCTTCAGCCCAACACATCTATGCTGACCAGGTTGCTCACCTAATTTCCCTGCATATGGCCCACGTCCCCTGGAATCTTTCCTGTCTATCTACCTGTCCAAGTGACTTCTAAACGTTGTTGAAGTATCAGCCTCACCAACTTCCTCTGGCAGCTCGTTTCACATACCCACCAAGACAGTGTTGATGGAACTGTTCAAGTGCCTTCAGATGTCGTCAGTATGTTGTCCAGGTTTCTGATGCATACAGGAGCGTTGGGATCACCACCTGCTTTGTACACTAACATTTTGGTGTCTGTTCAGATGCCACAATCATGAAAGATTCTTGTTCGGAGACGTCCAAAAGCTGTTCCAGCGCATTTAAGACAATGTTGGATCTCATCATTAAGGTCGACATTGGAGGAGAGGTCCAATCTTAAATATCTTAAATATCAGCTGGGAAGATAGAAGAACCAACGTCAGCATGCTAAGAAGCAAAAACAACGAGCATTGAAGCCTACGTCATCAAGAACCAGCTAAGATGGAGCGGTCATGTTGTTTGGATGAAAGACGAACATCTGCCAAAACAAATCTTCTACTCCCAGCTTAAAGAAGGCAAACGTAAAAGAGGCGGACAACAGAAGAGATTCAAAGATGTCTTAAAAGCCAACATGAAGAAATGTAACATCGACATCAACAATTGGTAACCCAATGCCAAGGACAGGAAGCTCTGGCAAACCATCATCCGAGAAGGAACAGCAACTTTCGAATCCAACAGATGTGCAGAATTAGAAGAAAAGAGAAGAAAATGTAAAGAGAGGCAGCAACAACCAAAGCCCAATCTGCCATCTGGAACCACCTGTCCTGAATGCGGAAGAACTTTCAAAGCCAAGGTTGGACTCATAAGCCACTTGAGAACCCATAAGTAGATCAAGACCATCATCCTCAACCTCGAGAGATAGCCATGACGATGACGATATTCATCACCACCTGTGTGAACACGTTTTAAACCTTTCTCCTCTCACCTTGAATCCTTCTGCGTTGACTCTCCCACCCTGGGAAGAAGGACTATGTCTGTTCTCCTTGTCTACGTCCCACAAGATTTTCTATAATTTCACCCTTAGCCTCCCACACTTCAGAAGAAAAAGCCCTGGCCTATTCAGCCTCTCTCTAACTCAGGAACACGTGCCCTGGTAAATCCTTATGAATCTTTTCAAAGCCATTTCCAACTTAATGACATCCTTCCAGCAGCTGGGCAATGAGAATTGTACTCAATACTCAAAGTATGGCTCTCGATGACTGATGTGAGCTCTCGGTGACTGATGTGAGCTCTCGGTGACTGACGTGGGCTCTCGGTGACTGACATGGGTTCTCGGTGACTGATGTGAGCTCTCGGTGACTGACATGGGCTCTCGGTGACTGACATGGGTTCTCGGTGACTGATGTGAGCTCTCGGTGACTGATGTGGGTTCACTGGGCTCTCGGTGACTGACATGGGTGAGCGGAGACTGACGTGGGCTCTCAGTGACTGATGTGGGCTCTCGGTGACTGATGTAGGCTCTCGGTGACTGATGTGAGCTCTTGGTGACTGATGTGGGTTCACTGGGCTCTCAGTGACTGACATGGGTGAGCGGAGACTGATGTGGGCTCTCGGTGACTGACGTGGGTTCGCTGGGCTCGCGGAGACTGACATGGGAGACTGACATGGGTGACTGACATGAGCTCGTGGTGACTGACACAGGCTCGCAATGACTGAGATGGGTGGACAGGAAGTTTAACTGGTAGACATTGCCCACAGTAGGATGAGATATTGTTGCTGATGTTTATGGTGGAGCAGTGTAGGGGACCAAAGGCAGAGAGGTCAAAGAGGAATTGAATATTAAAGCAACTAGAGGCTCTGTTTCCTTAAGGTTGTCACGTGTTGGTGGGTATAAGCTCCCACTACCTATTAAATGCTCGCAATGGCGTGTGCCTCAAATAGCCTCTGACAACCAAGTCCAGCTCCTGGCCTTCACGTGTGGCTTAGCTACTAAGTGGAACCATCTTGACTGACAGAAGGGGCAAAGGCGGGTTACTGGCGCCTTAAAACCGTCGCTTTGGACAGATGGGGCTTATCAGCCGTGGTCGGCAGCTCATCGAGGAGAAGGAAAACTCTGATCTCAAACCTCCCACTGCCTGGCAGCTCTACCCGCTGACGGGGGAGGCTTTGGGAGTAAACCCCGAGGGAAAAGTCCGGAGCTGGAGTCGCTAAGGCAGTCCTACGTTGAGTTCAATACTGACTGGCAGCTCCTGTGATGCTGCTGATGCCAACTGTATCGGTCTCTGCCGTTCCTTCGGATTCATCAGACGAGTGGAGAGGGGGAGTCTGCTACGTGGGCAACAGCTTGCTCTCCATACTGTGCTGCCTGGCTTGTGTATCGCGCAACAGCCATGTGTGACGCTAACCAAGGAGGCCTCAGAGAGCCTCTGGTCACTCATCTGAGGGAACAGGGCTGCTCTCCAAAATGGTCAGGAAGTACACATTTTGTTTTCCCTGTGTCAGGGAATGTTTGATAACGATAACGCCCGTTTTCTCTCTGCAAAGATGCTGCCTGGCCTATTGGGTTAAAGGCATAGGACATCACGGGAGCGTAGCAGTTAGCACAACACCATTACAGCTTGGAGCGTCGAAGTTCAGAGTTCAATTCCGACGTCCTCTGTAAGGAGTCTGTATGTCCTCCCTGTGAGCATGTGGGTTCCCTCCGGCTGCTCCGGTTTCCTCCCACAGTCCAAAAACGTGCTGGTTAGTAGGTTCAACGTCGACAGCACTTCTCCCTATACATGCTGCCTGGCCTGCTGTGTTCCACCAGCATTTTGTGTGTGCTGTTGGTTAGTAGGTTCATTGGTTATTCTAAACTCGGTGAGGGCTGGATCGGTGATGCTGAGAGCTGTGGTTCGGTGGGCTGGAAGGGCCTGTTCTGACCTGTACCAATCAGTCAATCAATCAATATATAGGCCAAGGTCAGCACGGTTCTCTTAAGGGGACATCTTGCCTATTGGAATTCTTTGAGGAGGTAACAGGCAGGACAGACAAAGGAGAGCCAGTGGATGTCATTTACTGTACTTGGATTTTCAGAAGGCCTTTGACAAGGTGCCATACATGAGGCTATTACACAAGATAAGAGCCCATGGGATTACAGGAAAGATACCAGCATGGATAGAAGATTGCTGATTGGCAGGAGGCGAAGAGTGGGTGTAATGGGGGCCTTTCCCAAAGCACCACACACAAAATGCTGGAGGAACTCAGCAGCGACTGTGGAAAAGAGTCAACAGTCAACGTTTCAGGACAAGACCAGAGATGGAAGTGGGGAGGTCAGAGTAAAGAAGGTGGGGGCAGGGGAGGAAGGAGTACAAGGTGGTAGGTGATAGGTGAAACTGGGAGAGGGGGAGGGGTGAGGTAAAGATCTGGGATGTTGATTTGTGGAAGAGATAAAGGGCTGGAGGAGGGGGAATCTGATGGGAGAGGGTAGAAGACCATGGAAGACAGGGAAGAGGGAGGTAATGGGTAGGAAAAGAGATGAGAGAGGGAAAGAGAAATGGTGAAGGAGAGGAGGGGGAGAGCAATTACTGGAAATTTGAGGAATCAATATTCAGCCATCAGATTGGAGGCTACCCAAATGGGAATACAAGGTGTTGCTCCTCCAACCTGAACGGGGCCTCATCCTGGCAGTAGAGGAAGCCACGGACTGACAGGAATTAAGGAAATTGAGAGGGGATCTAATTGCAACATATAAGATTATTAAGGGATTGGACAAGATAAAGGCAGGAAATATGTTCCAGATGCTGGGAGAGTCCAGTACCAGAGGGCACGGTTTGAGAATAAGGGGTAGGTCATTTAGGACAGAGTTAAGGAAAAACTTCTTCTCCCAGAGAGTTGAGGGGGTCTGGAATGCATTGCCTCGGAAGGCAGTGGAGGCCAATTCTCTGGATGCTTTCAAGAAGGAGCTAGATAGGTCCTAGATAGGGGAATCAAGGGATATGGGGACAAGGCAGGAACCGGGTATTGATAGTAGATGATCAGCCATGATCTCAGAATGGCGGTGCAGGCTCGAAGGGCCGAATGGTCTACTTCTGCACCTCTCGTCTATTGACATGTCGGAATGGGAATGGGACGTGAATTGAAACGAATGGCCACTGATTGAACCCACTTTTTAGGGCGGGTGGGGTGAAGGTATTTGGTGAAATAGATAGATAGATAGATACTTTATTCATCCCCATGGGGAAATTCAACTTTTTTCCAATGTCCCATACACATGTTGTAGCAAAACTAATTACATACAATACTTAACTCAGTAAAAAAAATATGATATGCATCTAAATCACCATCTCAAAAAGCATTAATAATAGCTTTAAAAATGGTTTCATAATCTACTTAGGGTTCCTCCTATTTGGGCCTCTTCTAGTTGGCTGATGGGATTGTGTCCCAGGGTCAATGGGCTGAATGAGGTAATTCTGCTCCAAAGTCTCCTGGTCTCATGGAGTATTTTAAGCGTTTTTTATTCAAATTTCCAGTCTCTGCTTTTATGTACTTTAAATGAATATAGGAACAGGTTTTTTAACCCTGAAAACAAAACAAAAATACCTGATGTTTAGTAAACATAATGCAATGCGTACTCGTCACACCTAAGAGGACCCGGAGGAATACAAACACACCTGCGCGTTTTTGTCCCGGCTTGGCTCGGGAGCCAGCTGTGCGCTGAGGTTTCGTTTTTTTTAAGGACATTTTCTGCTCGTTCCGAACAGCTGGCAACCCGCTGCCGTCTGAGCTGGGGCTAGCAGCTTGCGGACCTTCGCCCCGGTCTCCCCCCCAGGGCTCTGCTGCTCGCCCGGTGCCGTTTAGCAAGGTGCGGAGAGCCGGGACCGGGGGGATCCAACATGAGCGTCCAAGACCCCTACAAGATCTCAGTTAACACGATCTGCACGGAGCCCAGGGGCCAGTTCGATCCCTGCACCCACAGGGTAAGTGAGACCGCAGTTTTCGGGCTCCTCCGTCTCTGGGTCAGATTTGGCAGGAAATGGAGGGGCTGAGACCCCCTCCTAGGACAGAAACCCCAGCTTGGGTCCCTGGAAAGCGGGAGAGTCACTTACGGTAAACCTCCAGCTAACATCACTAACAGCTTATCTGCTGGTTACTAAAATCCCCTGTCTATAACCTTGATAAACAGGTAAATTAGGAGAGGTTCTGAAGCAACACACAGAAAACGCTGGAGGAACTCAGCCGGTCAGGCAGCCACTGTGGAAGTGAACAAACAGTCAAGATTTTGGGCCGAGAACCATCAGCCCGGGCCCGAAACGTCGACTGGTCTCTTCATTTCCACAGGTGCTGCCGGACTTGCTGAGTTCCTCCGGCATTTTGTGTGCGTTGCTGTGGGATTTCCAGCGTCGGCAGACTTTCTCCAGCTCAAGGCGGGCGCCTCCGGTTCCATTCCCGCCGCCGCCTGTGAAGAGTTCGTACGGTTCCCTCGCACAGCCCGAAGACCTACCGGTCGGTAGCTTAGTTGGTCACTGTAAATTGTCCCGTGATTAAACTGGGGGGTTGCTGGGTTTATTAGTGTCATACCTATGGAGGAACAGTGGGGGGAAAAGCTTTTTTTTTTGCACGCCATCTTAAAAAAAAAATCACTTCAACCCAATGGGGACATTGATGGAAAAGAGGAAAGACGATAACAATGCAGAATAAAGTTTCTGGGGGGGGGGGGAAGTGCACAATAGGCAAATAATAAGGTGTGAAGGCATAACGAGGGAAATTGTGAGGTGAAGAGTCCGATTTATTGAATAGGGGCCATTGTAGTAGTCTTACAACAGCAGGGGGAAGAACCTGTCCTTGCAGGGTCTGAATTGGTAAGGGCATCTTAAAAAGATTAATCAATGGAAAAGGGTCATCTGTAAATTTGCTGCCAGTACAACTACTGTTGGCAGAGTCTGAGGTGGTGACAGGAGGCCGTACAGGAGCAAGATATATCAGCTAGTTGAGTGGTGCCACAACAACAGCCTTGCACTGAACGTCAGTAAGACGAAGGAACTGATTGTGAACTTCAGAAAGGGGAGGATGAGGGAACACACACCAGTCTCATTGAGGGATCAGAAGTGGGAAGAGTGAGCAGTTTCAGGTTCCAGGGTGTCAATATCTCTGAGGATCTATCCTGGGCCCAACATGTCGATGCTGCTCCAAAGAAGGCGCGACAGTGGCGATATTCCATTAGGAGTTCGAGGACATTTGGTATGTCACCAAAGACATTTGCAAATTTGTACAGATATACCGTGGAGAGCATTCTAACTGGCTGCATCACCGTCCGGTATAAGGGGGGCTCCTGCACCAGATCGGAATAAGCTACAGAAAGCTGTAATATCAGTCGGCTCCATCATGGGCACCAGCCTCCATTGTATCCGGGTCATCTTCAAGGAGTGATGCCTCAAGAAGGTGGGGAATATCCCCAGCACCCGTTCATGCCCCGTTCTTATTGCTACCACCAGGGAGGAGGTACAGGAGCCTGAAGACCCTCACTCAACGATTCAGGAACAGCTTCTTCCCCTCTGATCCGATTTCTGAATGGACATTGAACCCATGAGCTCTACGCACGGTTCCTCTTTTGCACAGTTTATTTATTGTACAAATAGTCATTTCTTTTCCTGCCTCTGCCGTGCTACTGCCACAAAACAACAAATTTTGGTCGGTGAAAGTAAACGTGATTTCTGATTCTGACAAGATGCGATATAAATGTTTCTCTGTCTATCACATCCACCCAGGATGATCCCCTCCGTGAGTGAGGTGCCACTGGGAGAAAGTTTCATGTTTCCCAACCAGGGTAGTAGATCTTTTAAAGGTCGTAGTTGCACCTGCTTCAACTGCTTCGTCTGGCAGCTCAATCCGTACACCTGCCACCTTCCGTGTCAAAAAAGTTGCCCCTCAAGTCCTTTCCAGATCGTTCCCCACTTTAAAGTTGTGTCCTCTAGTTCTTGATTCCGCAGCCCCCGGGATAAAGTCTGAGTGTATACGCCTCAGTTACACTCCTCCTGACTTTATACACCCCTGTGAGATCACTCAGTCTGTTTCGCTGGTCTTGAGAGCGTTTACCTCCATTAACCAGGACATGGCCTCTTCTCATCAGAGAGGAGATACAGGAGCCTGAAGACTCATACTCGGTGTTTTAGGAACAGCTTTGTCCTTTTCACCGTCTGATTTCTGAGTGGACATTGAACCTGTGAACACCACCTCACTACGTTTTTTTTTTGCTTTCCTTATGTATTACTTAATTTAAATTTTTGTATTTTAATTGTAGTTTATAGTTTGTTAATTATGTTGCAATTTACTGTTGCCGCAAAACCACGCATTTCACGGCACATGCCGGTGACATTAAATCTGATTCTGATCAGCACCAAGCACATACGAGAGGTGACTGATATGTTTGTGGCCTAAAGTAAAGGAGTCAATTTTAGAAAACCTAGCATATTTATTTTTCAACATGGTCCCCTCCTACATTTACACACTTAGCATACGGATCTTGGACCTCCAGAAAGTGTCCACAGACGGGTGATTGATAAGTTTGTGGCCTCGGGTAGAAGGAGATGAGTTATACAGCTCTCGTTACATGCACATGCAATTCAACTCTTTGTGATTATGCAGAAAGTTTGAAGTTAATAACTCATCTCCTTCTACCTTACAAACTTATCAATCACCCATCTGTGGACACTTTCTGGAGGTCCAAGATCCATATGCTCCACGACTGCTGGACTAAGTGTGTAAATATAGGAGGGGACTATGTTGAAAAATAAATGTGCTAGGTTTTCTAAAATTGACTCTTACCTTAGGCCATGAACTTATTAATCACCCCTCGTAACTATGGTTAACACGTACAAAATGTAGGAGGAGCTCTGCAGGTCAGGCAGCATCTATAGAGGGGAATAAGCAGTCAATGTTTCAGTCCTGGTGAAGGGTTTCAGTCGGAAACAGTGACTCTTTATTCCTCTCTGTAGATGCTGCCTGACATGCTGAGTTCCTCCAGCATTTTGCGTACACGTTGTGCTGGATTTCCCGCGTCTGCACCCTAATTTGGAGTATTGCGTGCATTTCTAGTCACCTACCTACAGGAAAGATGTCAGTAAGATTGAAAGAGCACAGAGAAAATTAATTGACTAATTTATCAAGCCACACCACCCAGCACCCCCCAATTTAATTCTAGTCTATATCACGGACAATTCACAGTGACCAGTTAACCTACCAACCAGTACGTCTTTGAACGAGAGCACCTGGAGGAGACCCACATGATCACTGGGAGAACATGCAAACTCCTTGCAGGCAGTGGCAGGACCTGGACCCAGATCGCTGGTATTGTAAAGAATTGTGCTGGTCACTTCGCTACCATGACTTACAAGGATGTTGTCAGGCCTCGAGGACCTGAACTATCGGGAAAGGTTGAATAGGTTGGGATTTTATCCCCTGGAGCGCAGGAGAATAAGGAGAGATTTGGTGGTTATGATGGGTTTGGATAGAGCAAATGCAAGCAAGCTTTTTCCTTTAAGGTTGTGTGAGACTAGAACTGGAGGTTAAGGGTGAAAGGTGAGATGTTTAAAGGGAACCTGAGGGGGATGACTTCACTCGGAGGGTAGTGAGAGTGTGGAACTCTGTGGAAGTGGGCATTTTAAGGAAATTTGGGTGTGGTAGAAGCAGATATATTGGGTACACTTAAGAGATGCTTGGATAGATACATGAATGCGTGGGAAATGGAAGGATATTGACATTGTGTGGGTAGGAAGGATTAGTTTAGTTGGCCATTTGATTACTAATTTAATTGATTCGACAGAGCATTGTGGGCTGAAAGCTCTGACCTCAAACCTCCGCTGCTTTCTGTCTGTACTCACTCATGGGGCGGGCTTCAGGAGTAAATGCTGAAGAAAATTCCGGAGCTGGAGTCCCTAAGGCAGTCCCACATTGAGTTTGACGCTGACTGGCAACTCCTGCGACACCGAGGGTGCCAAACTGTAGTAGTCTCTGCTGTTCCTCTGGATTCATCCACTACGTGGAGTGGGGGAGCCTGCGGCAAGGGGAACAGCTTGCTCTCCATATCGTATAGGCCTGGCTTGTGTATCACGCAGAGAGCTGCAACACAATATCCATAGTCAACCCCGACCTATGGAGGTCCTAAAGTATGGGCCGAAGGGCCTGTTCCTATGTTGTACTATTCTATGTTCACAAAAAGGGGAGGAGTATGGAGGGCTATGGGCCAGGTGTGGGTCGATGAGCAGAACATGGACTAGATGGGCCGAGAGGCCTGTTTCTGTGCTTAGTGATCTATAACCCTATTCAGTATCTCTTGTGATTATATTGTTAAGATTGGCGCCAGTGTTCAGTAGCATAAAGGTTAAGTTATTGAACGAGGAGCCAGAGTTGTGGACTATTGATTTGGATTGCTGAGTTCAAACCTCACCATGGCAACTGGAGCTTTCAGTTCAAGTTTTGTTTTAATAGTTTAAAGAAAAACTAACTTCATGTAAGCACGAGGTTGTTGGATCATGGGGTCACATACAGCACAGAAACAAGCTCTTTCTCCCAACTCGTGGGGCAGCAACTCAGTGCATCAATTAGTCGTTGTTCAGACCAAACATCAGAATGGGGAAGAAATGTGATCTAAGTGACCTTGACCATGGAAAGATTGTTGGTGCCAGATGGGGTGGTTTGAGTATCTGGGAATCCACTGGTCTCCTGGGATTTTCATGCACAACAGCCCTCGAGTTTCCAGAGAATGGTGCGAAAAAACAATAAGAAATCCAGTGCTCAGCAGTTCTGTGGTTGAAAATACCTTGTTAGTGAGAGAGGTCAGAAGAGAACAGTCAGACAGGTTTAGGCTGACAGGAAGGTGACAGTAACTCATATAATCACTTGTAACAACAGTGGTGTGCAGAAGAGCATCTCTGAATACACAACGTGTCGAACCTTGAAGTGGTGGACCACAGCGGCAGAAGACCGTGAACATACACTCAGTAGCTAATTGAGCTGATAAACTGGCCACTGCACATACTTGTCACGTCAAGTTTATTGTCATTTAACTATGTACATGTATACTGCCAAATGAGAAAATGTTCCTCCAGACCAGGGAGTAAAGTACAGCAGTACTCATAAACACACAATGACTTAGGAAAGTAAGAATTAAATCTACAAGTGAATTACACGTAGATAAACAAGGTAAAGTGCAAACATTAAACATTGTAGGGTACAGAACAAATGATCTGGTGACACTTTGAATGTGATGTGGTGGGGAGTTCAGTAGCCTAATGGCCTGAGGGAAGAAACTGTTTCCCATCCTGACCGTTCTTGTCTTTATGCATCGGAGTCTCCTGCCTGATGGTAGAAAGTCAAAGAGGATGCTGGATGGATGGGTGGGATTGTTGATAATACTAAGGGCCCTGCGTATGCAGAAAAATGTCCCCGTAGGATGGTAGGGAGAGGCCTGCGATCCTCTCGGCTGTTCTCATGGTCCTTTGTAGGGATTTCTGGCCCGATGCTCTGCTGCTCCCATATCAGATTGTGAGGCAGCTTGTCAGGATGCTCTCAGTGGTGCTCCTGTAAAATGCAGTTAAGATGGTGGGTGGGGGGGGGCTTTGATTGCCTCTATCTCCTCAGGGAGTGAAGGTGCTGCTGTGCCTCCTCATTCAGTCCACCAGCTGCTCTACTTTCTCTCTGCACTCCAAATCTTCATTGTTGTTGATGAAGCCAAGCAGGGCCCCAGCCCAAAGTGTCAGATGTCAGTCTGCCTCCACAGATGCTCTTCAACCCACTGAGCATCAGTGGGTTCTTTCACTTCCGATCCCAACATCTGAGGTTTCTCTTGTGTCTCCCTGAATTGTACATAGTCTTTCCTCGCTCAAAATGGTTGCAAAATCCATTGGTATTGTCATCGTAGTGAATACGCTCAGCCGTTTACCCATGGCTGCAGGATCAAGAACTAGAGGGCATGGATTTAAGTAAAAGGCGAGAGTTTAAGAGGAACTTGAGGGGCAACTTTTTCTTGTTAGCATGGTGGAATCATCTTGTCTGAGGAAGTGGTTGAGCCAGATACTATAATGACTTTTTAAAGATATTTAGACAGATACGTTTAGTGGCCACTTCGTTAGGTGCCTCCTGTGCCTAATAGATAGATAGATACTTTATTCATCCCCATGGGGAAATTCAACTTTTTTTCCAATGTCCCATTGACTGGCTGCTGAGTGTATGTTCATGGTCTGCTGCTGCTGCAGCCCGTCCGCTTCAGGATTCAACGTGTTGTGCATTCAGAGATGCTCTTCTGCACACCACTGTTGTAACGCGTGGTTATTTGAGTTACTGTCACCTTCCTGTCAGCTTGAACCAGTCTGGCCATTCTCCTCTGACCTCTCTCATTCATCATAATTAACATTATGTGCTGCGGTGTATGCCTTGGCTAATAGTCAAGTCAAACCAAGTTTATTGCCGTTTAACGATATACATGCATACAGCCGAACAAGACAATGCTTCACCAGACCAGGGAGTAAAGCACAGTCGTACACATGACACACAGTAACTTAGACAAGTAAAAATGAAATCTACAAGTGAATTATTCATAAATAAAGCAAAACTCATAAATTAATTATTGTATAGTACAGAACAAATTATCTGGTGACACTTCCAACGTGATACAGTAGGGAGTTCATTATCATGGTCTTCCATCTTTCATTAATCTTCATGTGGGGAAGACCCCTTTCACACTGTTATTATTCTTTTCTCTATCCATGATCATGATTCTTGGTAAATCTTTCTTAAGAACTGGTTTGCTGTTGCCTTCTTCAGGGCAGTATCGTTACAAGAGGGGTGACCCCAGCCATTATCAATGCTCGTCAGAGATTGTCTGCCTGGCATCAGTGGTCCCGTAACCAGGACTTGTGATATGCACCAGCTGCTCAAACATCCACCCACCTCCTGCTCCCATTGCTTCATTGTGACCCTGATCAGGGGGCTAAGCAGATGCCACACCTTGCCCAACAGTGACCTGCAGCCTAGCAGAGGGAAAGAGCGCCCTACATCTCCTTTTGTAGAGATGTACCTCAACTTCACCACCCACTCTCATTAACAAGGCATTTTTCACCTATAGAACTACCGCTCACTGGATTTTCTTTGGGTTTTCATTCGTATCGTTCTCTGTAAACTCTAGACACTATTGTGTGTGAAAAATCCCAGGAGATCAGCAGTTTCTGAGATACTCAAACCACCCCATCTGGCACCAACAATCACTCCACGGTCAAAGTCACTTAGATCGCATTTCTTCCCCATTCTGATGTTCGGTCTGAGCAACAACGGGACCTCTTGACCATGTCAGCATGCTTCTATGCATTGAGTTGCTGCCACATGATTGGCTGTAGAGATATTCACAGAAAGGAGCTAATAAAGAGGCCACTGAGTGTACATGGATAGGAAAGGTTTGGAAGTTTATGGGCCAAATATTGACAAGTAGGACTAATTTGAGAAGTTGTGTCATAGATTTCTGTGCTGCATCTATGACACAACTTCTCATAGGGTCACTAACCCTACTTAGAATCACAATCAAGTTTATTATCAGAGAAATATTTTATTTATTGTTTATTTATTTATTGATTGAGATGTAGCGCGGCCACACAGTGACTGAAATGCCCCTGTGCACTTAGCCTTTGTTGCCTCGCAGGTGGAACTTTCAAGTGCTGCACAGCTTTCAGGAGCGATGGTTTCCCGTGCAGCTTTCATGTAAAAAGAAATTGGAGGATCATTGAGTGTAGCGCAGTCTAGGGTAGTGCAAAATGAAATGTTAGAGTGGCAATTACAGAAGAAGTAGAAAATAACCACGAGAAAGTCCACAAATACTGAAAATCCAGAGCAACACACACACGCAACACGCACATGCAACACACACAACGTGCAATACACACATGCAACACGCACATGCAACATGCAACACACACACAACGTGCAATACACACATGCAACACGCAACACAATACACAACACACACACACGCAACACATAACACACACGATGCTGGAGGAACTCAGCAGGTCAGGCAGCATCTTTTGAAATGAATAAACATTGACATCTCGGGCCGAGACCCTTCATCAGGACTGGAAAGGAAGGGGGAAGATGCCGGAATGAAAAGGTGAGGGGAGGGGAAGGAGGATAGAATTTGGGGTCAGGGAATGTGGCGGTATCATTACGATGGGAGTGGGAAAGAGCTGATCAATCCAATTTTCTGATAAGAGTGGGGAAGAAGCTGTTCTTATGTCTGGTCATTTGAACAAGAAATAGAAGCAGGAGTCGGCCATCTTGCTCCGTCATTCAAGAAAATCATGGCTTATCCGGCCGAGGACTCAGAACCACCTACCTGCCTTTTCCCCAGAACCCTTAATTCCCCTGCTATGCAAAAATCTACTTAACTGTGTGTCTTAAGCACCCTCGACTGCTTCCCCGAGCAGAGAATCCCACAAGTTCACCACTCTCTGGGAAAAGTAGTTTCTCCTCATCTCCATCCAAAATCTATTCCTCCAAATGGCTTTGACAAGATCCTGCACATGAGGCTGCCTAACAAGATAAGAGCCCATCGTATTACGGGAAAGATACGAACGTGGATAGAAAATTGTCTGACTGGCAGGAGGCAAAGAGTCGTAATAAAGGGGGCCTTTTCTGCTTGGATGCCGGTGACTAGTGCTGTTCCACGGGAGTGGGCATTCAGACATCCTTGCTTTTGTATTCTAGTCCTCTCAAAATGAATGGGAACATTGCATTTGCCTTCCTCACCACCCAACCAACCTGCAAGTTAACTTTTCGGGAATCCTGCACAAGGACTCCCAAATCCCTTTGCAGCTCTGATCTTTGAATTTTCTCCCCATTTAGAAAACAGTCCATGTCTTTTTCCTTCTACCAAAACACATGGCCATACACTTCCCCATACTAGATTCCTTCTGCCACTTCTTTGCCCATTCTCCTAATCTCTGTAAGTTCCATCTGCTTCCTCAACACTACCTACCCCCTCCACCCTATCTATGTGTCGTCCGCAAACTGGGCCACAAGGCCATCGATTCTGTCATCCAAATTGTTCTCGTATAGTTCAACATCCTCTACAAGAAAGTTTGTGCATTCCTCCTGTGTGCACGTGGATTTGGGCTCCGCTTTTCTCCCAGAGTCCAAAGACCTACCAGCTGGTAGGTTAATTGGTCATTGTCAATTGTCCTGTGATAGGTTGAGATTAAATCAGTGGGTTGCCGACAGCCAGGCTTGAAGGGCCGGAAGGACTTGCTGCTCGGCTTGGTGAGCCAGGAGGGCCTGTTCCTCGCTGTATTCCTGGATTGTCCAGTGCACCCCTCCCCAGCATGACAGTGAGACCAGATGGAGGGAATGTAAGAAAACAAAGTAAAGTACTTTGCTTTCATTTCAGGTTGGGAATGTGGCTGCCACACTGGCACTTAATACTCCATTTTACCCCCAGACAGAAGGGAGGGGGTGTACTTAACCACTTCAGGAGACCAACCAGGTCAGGGCAGCAAATACGTCCTTTCCTCCAGACTCCACGTGGTGTTGGTGTGTACCCGGTGTCCATTTTTCACAGAATGTGTCCCTGTGTATCTGGAGATTGTATATCCCTGAGTACCTGGATGACAATGCATTCTATCTTCCTCTAGGGGGCAATTATCACACAGTCTACGCGTGTGAACCGGCGGATAATAGCGATTATTTCTGGTCTGGTGGGAGGACTGTTGGTTGCCGGAGCTGCCTTTGGTGCCTGGTACTTCCTGAGTAAGTGATCTACTTCCTGTGCAAATGATCTACTTCCTGTGCAAGTGACCTAGCTGCAGTCTGCAGTACAAACTGACCTCGCTAACTGCCATCAGATGTCTTGGGAATTGTCATGAGGGGAGATGTTTGATGAATAATTTGGTGTTTCCACGCTGTCTATCAGTTCTCCCAAGACTTCCCGAGCCCATCTCTCCCCCAGAACCTGCACAGGCACCCTGTAATGGGATATAAACGCCTGGTTGTGGTGGTGAGAGAGAGAATCCCCCGAACCACCCCCAGCGTGCACACACTGCCACTGGCCATGCACACTCACGCTCAAGTACGTTAATACCATGGAGGAGGCAGACACAGGTGTACACGCGTGCTGCTGGGCACACAGGGAAGGGTAGTACGCACGTGCACACATAGACGCAGGCCACAGGCGCACACACTTGCATAAACGTGCTGACTCGTAGGTACCCGCAGATGCAGTCACACTTGCATGTGTTACTGCGCGTTACGCCGCTGGTGTTTCGGGCAGCAATGAAATTCCTCCATCTCTGCTAGCATTCAGGGCTTCCTTCATCTTGTCAGTAGCTTCCTCTCGGTTTTCACTACTGTCAGTCAGGCAAGTCCCGGGTGGAGACTCGGGAATACCGTCACACTCAGATGGACAAGGATTCTTCATTGCAGTTTCCATAACAATTTTGTTTGACCTGAGCCAAACATACACTGTAATTTCTACTGTCAAGATGAACAACACCTTATACTCCGTCTGGGTAGCCTCCAACCTGATGGCATGAACATTGACTTCTCTAACTTCTGTTAATGCCCCTCCCCCCCTCTTATCCCATCCCTGATTTATTTAGTTTTTCTCCTCCCTTCCCTTTTTTTCTCTCTCTCTCTGCCCATCACTCTGCCTGTTCTCCATCTCCCTCTGGTGCTCCCCTCCCCCTTTCTCCCTAGGCCTCCCGTCCCATGATCCTTTCCCTTCTCCAGCTCTGTATCCCTTTTGCCAATCACCTTTCCGGCTCTCAGCTTCACCCCACCCACTCCGGTCTTCTCCTATCATTTTGCATTTTCCCCCTCCTACTTTCAGACTTCTTACTGTCTTTCCTTTCAGTTAGTCCAGACGAAGAGTCTCGGCCCAAAATGTAAACAGTGCTTCTTCCTATAGATGCTGCCTGGCCTGCTGCATTTTGTGTGTGCTACTAAAATTGATTTATTTATTTATTAACTGTATTACCATATAACCATATAACAATTACAGCACGGAAACAGGCCATCTCGGCCCTTCTAGTCCATGCCGACGCTTACACTCAACCTAGTCCCACCTACCTGCACTCAGCCCATAACCCTCCATTCCTTTCCTGTCCATATACCTATCCAATTTTACTTTAAATGACAATACCGAACCTGCCTCTACCACTTCTACTGGAAGCTCATTCCACACAGCTACCACTCTCTGAGTAAAGAAATTCCCCCTCGTGTTACCCTTAAACTTTTGCCCCTTAAGTCTCAACTCATGTCCTCTTGTTTGAATCTCCCCCACTCTCAATGGAAAAAGCCTATCCACGTCAACTCCATCTATCCCCCTCATAATTTTAAATACCTCGATCAAGTCCCCCCTTAACCTTCTACGTTCCAAAGAATAAAGACCTAACTTGTTCAGCCTTTCCCTGTAACTTAGGTGCTGAAACCCAGGTAACATTCTAGTAAATCTTCTCTGTACTCTCTCTATTTTGTTGATATCTTTCTTACAATTCGGTGACCAGAACTGTATATAATACTCCAAATTCGGCCTTACCAATGCCTTGTACAATTTTAACATTACATCCCAACTCCTATACTCAATGCTCTGATTTATAAAGGCCAACATACCAAAAGCTTTCTTCACCACCCTATCCACATGAGATTCCACCTTCAGAGAACTGTGCACCATTATTCCTAGATCATTCTGTTTTACTGCATTCTTCAATGCCCTACCATTTACCATGTATGTCCTATTTGGATTATTCCTACCAAAATGTAGCACCTCACATTTATCAGCATTAAACTCCATCTGCCATCGTTCAGCCCATTCTTCTAACTGGCTTAAATCTCTCTGCAAGCTTTGAAAACCTACTTCATTATCCACAACACCACCTACCTTAGTATCATCTGTATACTTACTAATGCAATTTACCACCCCATCATCCTGATCATTAATGTAGATCACAAACAACATTGGACCCAGTGCAGATCCCTGAGGCACACCACTAGTCACCGGCCTCCAACCTGACAAACAGTTATCCACCACTACTCTCTGGCATCTCCCATCCAGCCACTGTTGAATCCATTTTACTACTTCAATATTAATACCTAACGATTGAACCTTCCTAACTAACCTTCCATGCAGAACCTTGTCAAAGACCTTACTGAGGTCCATATAGACAACATCCACTGCTTTACCCTCGTCAACTTTCCTCATAACCTCTTCAAAAAATTCAATAAGATTTGTCAAACATGACCTTCCACGCACAAATCCATGCTGACTATTCCTAATCAGACCCTGTCTATCCAGATAATTATATATACCATCTCTAAGAATACTTTCCATTAATTTACCCACCACTGACGTCAAACTGACAGGCCTATAATTGCTAGGTTTACTCTTAGAAACCCATTTTAAACAATGGAACCACATGAGCAATATGCCAATCCTCCGGCACCATCCCCATTTCTAATGACATTTGAAATATTTCTGTCGGAGCCCCTGCTATTTCTACACCAATTTCCCTCAAGGTCCTAGGGAATTTATTATTATTATTATTTTATTATTCTATATCATGTATTGCATTGAACTGCTGCTGCTAAGTTAACAAAGTTCAAGGCATATTCTGGTGATAATAAACCTGTTTATGATTCTGAACTCCCGAACCTGGAGGACCGGTGGATCACTCTTAGTCTGGCCTCTACCCTTTGACCTGTTTGGCATGGGTGACCCCACCAAGAGCCAAAGCACAAAGCCCTGACTCCAGCCAACACATATGGGTTTGTGCAGACAGGACGAGGAGACTCTCCTGTTGGTCTCAAGCTAACCACCCCTACCCACCCCCACCAACACCCTCAGAATCACTCCTCTCCCTTTCTCTGAACGTGCTCCGTCCACCAGACCACGTTGGAGGTGCGGCAGCCAGCAATGCCAAGCAGGAAACAATGTTTTCCTGTGAATCTCATTGTTCTTCTCATCAGCGTTAGATTTATTCACACATCTCCAGAACGGTGCTTCCGTCCATTCTTCCGTCTTCTAGCAATTACTTTCCTCTCCGGCATTAAACTCCCCAAATGATGCAAGTGTGGATTATTTTCTCAATGGAGAGAAAATTCAAAAATCTGAGGTGCAGAGGGATTTGGGATTCCTCGTGCAGAACACCCTAAAGATTAATTTGCAGGTTGAGTTGGTGGTGAGGAAGGCAAATGTGATGTTCACATTCATTTCTGGAGGATTGGATCAAAGGCTAGGATGTGATGTTGAAGCCTGAGGCCTAACTGGGAGTATTGTGAGGAGCTTTGGGGCCCTTACCTTAGAAAGGATACGCTGAGAAGGTTCACGAAAATGATTCCATGACTGAACAGCATGTCGTATGAAGAGCCTTTGATGGTGGTGATGATGCACCATCAATAACTCACTCTGAGACATAAGAAGCGAGGTATCGGCTTTTATTGACTGGAAGAATGAACAACACTACATCCTGTAGAATGAGGCCGGGCATCAGGCCTCAATCGCCTTTATACAGGGGTCTGTGGGAGGAGCCACAGGAGCAGTCCAGACAGGTATATGTAGTTCACCACAGGTGAATCCGTGGAAGTTGTTGCCACAGGTGGCTGTGGAGGCCAGGTCACTGGTACATTTAAGGCGGAGATTAATAGGTTCTTGATTGGTCAGGGTATGAAGGGATACGGGGAGAAGACAGGAGATTGGGGTCGAGAGGGCTAATAAATCCATCATGATGGAATGGTGGAACAGACTCGATGGGCCGAATGGCCAGATTCTGCTCCTACGTCTTCTGGTCTTTTAAAAAGTGCAATTCCAGGGAACAGGGACACTAAACCCCAGTGCGAATAGAAGCTGTGGTGTGTTCAAGATTCAAGATGGCTCCTCGTCATTCTTCAATACAGGAGCATCTACTCTGGATCTGATGCAGAATACAATAAGCATAAAAAACACAATGAAAAGCAATACTGTAAATATTAAAGCAATCCTATAAACTGCAATGTTTGAGTGTGGTCTCATATACATGAGATTAGCTTATATTCATCGTCGAAAGTTCAAAGTAAATGTATTGTCAAGTAGTATATGTCACTGGTGGGGTGGAGATGCATTTCTGTTAAAGGAGGTGTAAGGTGCTCCTTCCCTCCATTAGCCTGCAGGTCACCCTCGGACAATGTGTAGAACCTCTTTAACCCCCGATCAGGGTCACGTGAAACCACGGGAGCATGGGATGTGTCCGTATGAGCAGCTGGTGCATATCACCAGTCCTGGTTACGCGACCGCTGACGCCCTAGGGAGGTGTCGGCTTTTCTGTAGCTGTGGGCTTGTACGGGAGGGCATTGCTCGCCCCGTGCCCCATGCTTTGCCTCTCGCTGCCGGGCTTGACACCGTCCGTGGTGGAGACGAGCAGAGGTCGGACAAGTGGATTAATTACTCTGCTGAGAGGCCATCTGACTGAATACACAGTGTCAGTCATTTCCCCAAGATAGAAATGTCAAATACTCAAGGCACCTCTTTAAGGCAATAAGAAGGAGGTTTATAAGGGGACTTCAATGTTTCAGCTTTTCACGTAGATGGTGGTTGGAATGCAGAGCCAGAAGTGGTGAAAGCAGATAGGACACCAGGGTCAAGAGGAATTCAGACACAGGAACAGGTGGGGAATGGAGATCATGTGCTGGCAGGCAGATAGATCATTACAGTGCAGTACAGGTCCTTCGGCCCACTATGATGTGGTAACCCTTTAACCTGCTCAGTAATCAATCTAACCCTTCCCTCCTACATGGCCCTCCATCTTTTTTATCATCCACGTGTCCTATCTAAGAATTTCTTAAACGGTAGTAAATATTGGTAGCTCGGGTTAAGGCATTTGATCCGAGCAATGTGGTGTACAGGATCACCTGTGGAGACTACAACAAGAGCTACGTAGGCCAGACAGGACGCAAACTCTCAGACTGTTTACGGGAACACAAACTGGCGGTACGGAGTCATGATCCACTGTCTCTCATCTGGGTACACGAAGACCACGAGAAGGACACTGGGACACCGCGGAGGTTCTGGCGCGGGCAAACACGAGGCAGGCACAGGAATTCCTAGAAGTGTGGTTCTATTTGATAAATCTGCAAGCAGGCATATCAATATAGACACCATCTGTGGACCCCTAAGAGCCAAAGAAATGCGTACCAGTAGAATTCAAAGGTCAGCTGAAGGGGTAGCCAGTCAGGAGGAAGGCAGGCCAGTGGGGGTCTATATCAACACGAGCACTCCCAGAGAGAAACGCCAACTACTGCACACTGAGGATGTCACCTCGACTAGTGACGTAACGTCTGCAAGTTAATTGCTAAGCTCGGCGAACACCACAACGTCAGTTTCTTAAATGTCCCTAATCTGTCTGTCTCTATCAACACACCCCAACCCTGGCAGTGTGTTCCACGCACCAACCACTCACTTTAAAAAAAAATTACCTCTGTGTGGTGAACTAGATATACCTGTCTGACTGCTCCTGTGGCTCCTCCCAAGACCCTGCTGACTACCCCTGTGGCTCCTCCCACAGACCCCTGTATAAAGGCGACTGTGGCCTGCTGCTCTCCCTCATTTTCCCCAGGATGTAGTGTTGTTCTTCAGTCAATAAAAGCCGATATCTCACTACCTAAGTCTCGGCGTGAGTTATTGATGGTGCATCAATCTGACGTCCCTCCTAAACTTTCCTCTAATCACCTTAAAATTATGCCCTCTCGTATTAGCCATTGCCGCCCAAGGAAAGGTCTCTGGCTGTGTCTGTTATCTATGTCTGTTCAATCTCTTCATATCGATCTGTGTCTCTTATCATCGTGTACTCTTCTATCTTGTGCAGCTTAAATTTATATCAGGGTTAGGACAAAGATGATGGGCCGAAGGGCCCATTCCTGAGCTGTACTCCACTGTCATCATCACTTGGGTGTTGGCGCTGCTTTGCAAATGGATGCCAGAAGTGTTACTGCACAAGCTTGTTATTAACGGTGCAGGAAACCACAGACAGAGAGGACTGGGCAGAGCAGGAAGGGGCGATTTGCACAGGAGGGGAGTTGGGTACAACCGTTCAGGGGAGACTGATACGCACAAGGCTACAACCTTGTCCCCACCAGCACAGGCCAACTCAGGGAACAAGGCTGAACCTAATGGTGTCCATCATTAAAGACCCCCACCACCCAGGCCATGCCCTCTTCTCATTGCTGCCATCAGGGAGGAGGTACAGAAGCCTGAAGCCTCACACTCAGTGATTCAGGAACAGCTTCGTCCCCTCTGCCATCCGATTTCTAAAAGAACTTTAAACCCACCTCACTACTTCTTAATTTGTTTTTTGTTGCACTACTTACTTTAACTATTTAATAGACTTGTACATATTTAATGTAACTCATTTTTTTTCTCTATATTTATCTTCATGTATTTCATTGAGCTGCTGCTGCTAAGTTAACAAATTTGTTGTTAACAATTTAACGGCATATGCCTGTGTTGTTAAACCGATTCTGATTCTGGGGCAATGGGCAGGCAAAGGAAGTAGCAGTCGTCGCAGTGGCTGTCCCTTGCTTAGGTCGAGGATGACGGTCTTCGTTCTGTTGACCACAGAGCGAAGAGGCCTGTGCGTGTATTTGTTTAATGTGTACTTGATGTTGCACTCCAAGAAGCACACGATACTTCACAAATCAACCAGCTGATTCCAGTGGCATGGAAACCACAATGATCGGAGCTGATGGATTTGTTGCAGCCTTCATCCGCCTTCACGGCCGTTGTGTTCGAAGTAACTTCATCCACCTGTTCCACCATTGAGGTTTTGGTTGGATTGTTCTCTGTCAGGGACCTCACCCTCGACCTTACCATCATGGGTGACCCTACCAGGAGCATAGCTCCAGACGGCACCGCTCTCGGGATCTCAGGACCACACAAGCTTCTCCACCACGACAAGGTGACAATCCATGGAGAAGGGAAGTAGCAGTAACTGAGCCACGGGTCAGTAGTCGATCTCAGTCTGTGCAGGAACCGGCCTGAGGACAGTTTGTTAATGCCACGGCAGGTGGACATCCCGACGTTAATCTCTCAGGCAGCTTCACAATGGATGGTCACTGTCCCCCTGCTGTCAAGTGCCAATACAAAATGGCCGCCGCTTTGCTGAGAGGCCATGCTGCGTGATATATAACTGCAAGCCTCAATTTATCTCAGAACACTGTGCCATATGTACAGATGTTCCCAGAAACTATGAAGCAAAGTTTCAGTGCAGTAAATCACCGGTTAGACCACACCTAGAATATTGTGTTCAGTCCTGGTCACCTTATTACAGGAAGGATGTGGAAGCTCTCAAGAGGGTGTAGAGGGGATTCCCTAGGATGCTGCCTGGACTAGAGGGCATGTGGTATGAAGATAGATTGAGGAGTAGGAGGGTGAGAGGCAGCTTGATAGAGGTGTACACAATGATTAAAGGCAAAGTCAGAGACCAGGGCTGAAATGGATAATACGATGGGGAATAATTTTAAGCTGATTGAAGGAAAGTATAGTGGGGATGTTAGAGGTAGATATTTTTTTACACAGAGGATGGTGGGTGTGTGGAACACACTGCTAGGTAGATACGTTAGGGGTATTTATCAGGCTCGTGGGTGCTAGAAAAATCGAGGGCTGTGGAATAAGGAAGGGTTAGATTGAACTTGGTTAAAAGGTTGGCTCAACGTAGTGGGCCATAGGACCTGCAATTTGCTGTACTGCTGTATGTTCTGTGATACAAGATTTGTTCTGAATGCAGGGTTTCGTCACCAAACACCGACAGTCCCTCTTCCCCACAGATGCTGCTCGATCTGCGACTTCCTCCAGCAGATCAGAGAGAAGCAATTTTCTAAAAAAATATTAGCTCTATTTGTCAAAGGTACATCGAGGCAGGCAGAGAAAGATGCATCATTTTGCATCAACAACCAACACAGGCCGAGGGTGTACGGGGAGGGGGCAGCCCACAAGTGTCACCGTGCTGTCAGTGCCAACACAGCGTCCACACAACCCTAACCCTATGTCTGTTGAATGTTGGTGGAGACCAGAACACTCGGATGAAACCCATGTGACTGTGGGGAGATCATACAAACTCTTTACTCACTGGAATGCAGAAGAATGTGGAGTGACCTCATTGAAACCTATCGAGTGGAGGACAGCCTCAGTAGAGTGGATGTGGAGGAGCCTGAGACCAGAGGGCACAGCCTCAGAATAGAGGGGCGTCCTTTTAGAATGGAGATGAGGAGGAATTTCTTCAGCTAAATGGTGATGAATCTGTGGAATTCGTTGTGGAAATCTGTGGAGGCCATGTCATTGGGTATATTTAAGGCAGAGGTTGATAGATTCTTGATTAGTCAGGGTGTGAAAGGATACGGGGAGAAGACAGGAAGTTGGGGCTGAGAGGGAAAATGGATCGGCCATCATGAAATGGCAGAGTAGATTTGATGGGCCAAATGGCCTAATTCTGTGCCTATATCTTATAGTTTTACAGTCTTACAGACACCAGCTGAAGCGTAATCCCTTGAACTGTAAGGCAAATTCATTCCATGTCGTGTGAAGGTCGTGGAAATATTTTCGTGTTGAGCTGCGAGTCACCCACATTCTCGTTGCTACTTGCACTGAGGCACTTGTTTTCGATGCCTTTGTTTACCGGGATCGGCTGCACAGCTGAGGGTTCTGTGCCTCCTCAGGGAACAGAGGGCCAGGTGTGATTCACTGAGCCTGAAACAGGCCCTGCCAACGTCAGGACATACGGATCCTATGGAGCTGGGTTGCCGCGGCAACCGTGAGCCCCAGAGACCTTCCCACATCTTGCCTGTGTGGTGGGCAAGACGATCGGCAGTAGGCCGTGGAGACGGGGAAGCCTCAGGGTGAGGGGAATCTTTCTGCACCACTGATGCTGCAGGCAGGGGCGTTACTGGGTGTACTTTTCATCCAGAAACCTTCCGACAAGAGGAACGGATCGACCCAGATGCTTTCTCCCCAAGGAGGAAATGGCTACCATCAGGGGCATAATTTTAAGGTGATTAGAGAGGATGGGGAGAATGCCATAGGTAAATTCCTTACACAGAGAGTGGTAGGTGTGTGGATCACCCTGTCTAGAGTGGTGGCAGAGGCAGGGACATTAGGAACGATTAAGGAACTCTGAGGTATGCTCTTGCATGGGAGAAAATGGAGGGCAATATAGGAAGGAACATTTAGATTGATCAGCTTCTTCTTCAGCCTATCAGTCCTACTGGGGCACAGGCTGCCAACGGCGGCTCGCTAGAGTTGTCTGGCCTGGGCCAGTCTTTCAAGTCCAGGTGAAGCCCGTCTAGGTGAAGATCTTTTGTCTCCCAAGGATAGGGTCTCTGGCATTTCTGTACTTTTGGACTTCTACGGGTGGGGTCGCGAGCCCCCATGCCCAACCCGCCTCCTTCCGCAGCCAGGCTTGGGACCGTCCATGGCGGGGTTTAGATTGATCTTAGAGCTGGTTGAGCAGTCGGCAAAACATTGTGGGCCCAGTGGCCTGTACGGTGCTGTAGTGTTCAGTGTTCCTATGAACACAGCCACTGGGGAATTTAAAATGAGATTCGTACATCTTGGAAAGAGGTCCTTCCGCCCACTGAGTCCTGACTAATTATCAAACACCTCCTTACAATAATCCTGCACTAATCCCTTTTGTTCAGATATGGCCCAAGTGCAGAAAGAGAGAGAGACACTGGAGCGGGCCAGCAGTTCACTGGCCTTAATGAGAACTTTGCAGAATTTAAAGGAAAATGAAAACAATAAACACTAGGCCAACAGGGCAGTTTGTTAATGTTCAAACAGCAGACAATTTTTTTTTGTTTTAACGCATTTACATCCGCACGTTCACATTTAGTACACGAGGCTGCCATTTTCTTACCCAACATCCCCTCAGCTCCCCTTGTGCATGTGCCCATAACAGGGAAAGCAAACATCCCAACTAAATGCTTACATAGCCCACATGAACAGAACTCAGCACGTTAACTAAAACTCTCAAAATGAAAATTAACGCCAACACTGCGGCCGGAAGCCGTAACTAAATACTGAACGGATACCACTCCTTGAGAGCACCAGTTAAAATGGTAGTCTTTCTTCAAAGCTGAGGAGCGTAAACGTTGCACTGCTGTTGGTCAAGTCTCGACGAGACTAGAACGAAAAGAAGGGAGTTAGATGGATTATTCTTCTATAATTTTTCGCGGGTAGGTTTGTTTTGGTTTTCTTCCGATTTTCTCTGTATTAAGTTGTATATTTCTGCAGAAGGTGTTCTAATCTGTAGTTATGTTTTCTAGTGCATAAACTAGTTATTATTTGCTATAGTATTTTTTTGGTAGAGCTAGCTACTTGTTTTGGTAGCCGTGTAGTTTTGGGTTGTGCGAGTGGGGTGAATTTTCCAGTTCCAACATCTCTTTATTGCTTAGGACATGTTTATATTTTGACCTTACGAATCTATGTTTACATCTCTGCTCCCAGACTGCTATTGTACTGCTTGATTTTTTATATGCCTGCTGCCTTTTATGCATTAGTAATTGATAATGGCTAGTGCACTTAAATTCGTGAGCTGGAATGTAAAGGGATTGAACCACCCTGTTAAAAGGAGGAAGGTATTCTCACATATTAAACAACTCAAAGCTGACATTGCTTTCCTCCAAGAAACTCATATTCGTTGTTTTGATAACTCCCGGCTTCTGTCAAAGTGGGCGGGTCAGCATTTTCATTCATCCTTTGCCGCTAAAGCTAGGGGAGTTTCCATTCTTATTAACTCAAATATTCCTTTTGAACTCCATAATAAAATATCTGATACAAATGGCCGTTTTATTATTGTTTCTGGTAAACTATATAACACTAAAGTTGCACTAGCAAACCTGTATCCCCCAACTTTGATGATGTTAACTTCTTTGAACGGTTTTTTTCCTCACTACCAGACTTAAACTCATACTCTCTTATATTGGGTGGTGACTTCAACTGTTGGTTGGATCCTAAACTGGACCGATCGTCCTCTGTTACCAGATCACCTACTAAATTTGCCTTAGCTATTCAATTGTTTCTCTCTAATTTTGGTATCTCTGATATATGGCGTTTCCTCCATCCTACGGAGAGAGATTATTCTTTTTTCTCACATGTTCACCATACCTTCACTAGAATTGACTATTTCTTACTCGATAACCAACTTATCCCATTTGCCCACTCTTGTGACTATCAGAGTATACTGATCTCTGACCATGCCCCAATTACCCTCTCTCTGAACTTTCCTGGTCTCCCTCAGAGAAACAAACACTGGCGGTTCGATTCAACTTTATTATCGGATGATGATTTCGTAAAATTTATTAAGGACCAGATAACCTTTTATTTTAACACTAATACATCACCTGAAGTGCCATCCCAGATTGTCTGGGATGCCATGAAAGCATATCTGAGGGGTCAAATAATCTCTTACACAGCAAATCTCAATAGAAGATCCCGTGCAGATCGAGCAGACCTCATTAACCAGATTAAAGATTTGGATCAAATATATGCCCAAACTAAGAACCCTGAATTATACAAGAAGCGCGTTGAACTCCAAACTAAATTTAACCTTCTGTCCACTCAACCTGTCGAACGCCAACTTCTCGAAAGCAAGAACCGCTTTTACATTCATGGGGATAAGTCTGGTAAATTCCTAGCCAATCAGCTGAGGCGTTCCAAAGCCAAACAACATATTACAAAGATCCGGAAGGAGAACGGAGACTTTACATCGGATCATTTAGAAATTAATGACGCATTTAAAAATTTTTATTCTCGGCTTTATTCCTCTGAATCCCTGAATGACAATATCTCTGTGGATCAATTTTTACAGAATCTGAATATCCCCTCACTTTCATCTGATTTCAAAGCCAAACTCAATGCGCCTATATCACCAGAAGAAATATCTTTTGCAATTTCTGCACTGTCCTCAGGAAAATCTCCTGGACCTGATGGGTTCCCTGTGGAATTTTATAAATCATTCTCCTCACTTCTTTCTCCTCAGTTACTTTCAGTATTATCTGACTCGTTTAATTACGGCAAATTGCCACCCTCTTTCAATGAGGCATCTATTATTCTTCTTTTAAAAAAGGGCAAAGACCCAACAGAGTGTTCCTCGTACAGGCCGATCTCTCTGCTCAATGTTGATGTAAAGATCTTAGCTAAAGTTTTGGCTCATAGATTAGAAACCGTTATTCCCTCCATTATCTCTGATGACCAATCAGGTTTTATTAAAAACCGTCTCCCTTTTTTTAACATTCGGCGTCTATTTAATATTTTATACTCAGTTCCAACTGGGACTCCTGAATATGTTATCTCCCTTGATGCGGAGAAAGCATTTGACCGTATAGAGTGGAACTACCTTTTTGCAGTCTTAGAAAAATTTGACCTCGGCCAAAGTTTCATCTCTTGGATCCAATTGCTGTACCTGTGTCCTACTGCTTCTGTTCTAACTAATTTTCAGAAATCCCAAGTATTTAATCTCAAACGTGGCACCCGTCAGGGATGCCCCTTAAGTCCCTTTCTCTTTGATTTGGCTATAGAACCTCTGGCGATAGCATTTCGAAATTGTCCTGAATTGACCGGGATTTGGAGAGGGGGTGTTGAGCATAAAGTTTCTCTCTATGCTGATGACTTATTACTCTTTCTCTCAAATCCGTCTACATCCTTACCTCTAATGTTTTCACTTCTTGACCAGTTTAGCCAGATCTCTGGCTATAAACTCAACTTACATAAGAGTGAACTTTTCCCAATTAATAAAGAAGCACAAGAACTAATATTTCGTGATCTCCCTTTTAAAGTAGTCCATAATCAATTTACTTATCTTGGAATTACAGTCACAAGGAAGTTTAAAGATCTCTTTCGTGAAAACTTTGTCAATCTTTCACATGCTATAAAACAGAGTCTGGTACAATGGTCACCTCTATCTATGTCCTTGGTAGGTCGTATTAATGTTGTTAAAATGTATGTTCTCCCCAAATTTTTATACTTATTTCAATCTATCCCAATTTTTATTCCTAAATCTTTTTTTTGATTCCTTAGACTCTATTATTTTGTCATATCTGTGGCAGAATAAGCACTCTAGAATTAATAAAATCCACCTCCAAAAATCTAAAAAAGAGGGTGGCATGGCTTTACCTAACTTTCACTTATATTACTGGGCAGCTAATATATGTTGTGCTGCCTTCTGGTCTTTCTTCCACGGCCAACCCGAGTGCCCTAACTGGGTGGCAATGGAGTTGAGCTCCACTAAAGAATTATCTATATCTGCACTTCTTGGCTCTGCACTCCCTAGCAGTCTGCCCAGATCAATAGCTAATCCTCTGGTTAGACACACTTTGCGTATATGGGCTCAGTTCAGGAAATGCTATGGTTTCCAGGGGTTTTCCGTTTCTAGCCCTGTCGCACATAATCACCTTTTTTTTTACCTACTACGTACGATTCAGCATTCCATGTTTGGTACAGGAAGGACATTAAACATTTTGAAGATCTCTTCATTGATAGTCGCTTCGCTTCTTTTCAGCAGCTCTCCGTTAAGTTCAACCTGCCTAACGCTCACTTTTTCAGATATCTCCAAATCTGACACTTTACTGCTCCTTTAATTCCTAACTTTCCTGAAATGCCTGCGAAAAATGCTATGGACCTATTTCTTTCCATTAATCCACTAGGTAAAGGTTTAATTTCAATTATCCGAGATAAACTAGCAGCCTTACGACGGGCCCCTGTGGATAAAATTAAAATGGCCTGGGAGCAGGATTTAAATATCTCCTTATCCGAGGAGAGCTGGGACTCAGTTCTCAAATCGGTTAACTCAACCTCCCTTTGTGCTCGCCATTGCCTCTTACAGTTTAAGATTGTTCATAGAGCCCATATGTCTAAATCTAAACTATCTCGATTCTACCCTGGCATTAGTCCGCTCTGTGATAAATGCAAGAGGGGCGTGGCCTCTCTCATCCATATGTACTGGTTCTGTCCTAGCTTGGAGAAATTCTGGAAAGATGTCTTCACTACATTATCGGGTATTCTGAATCAGCACCTAGAACCAAACCCCTTAATTGCTCTGTTCGGTTTTTGGGGCGAGACAGATTTATGTCTGGGTCCGACCAAATGCCGAATACTATCCTTTGCCTCTCTCCTGGCGAGACGCTTGATCCTCCTTAGATGGAGAGATGTTGTCCCGCCCACTCATGCGCAATGGCTTAACGACATTATGGCCTGCTTGGACCTCGAAAAAATTCATTATTCAGTTCTTAATTCGGATCTAAAGTTCCATAAGGTCTGGGGACCTTTTATCGAGTACTTTCATAACCTTCCTCTTGACTAGGGTTTTTTTTTTTTCGTTTTTTTTCTTCTTTTCGGTCCCTTGCTTTCAGCTCCCTTTTTTTTCTGGTAGCAGGCATTATTATCCTCTGTTGCTAAGTGTATTCACAGTCTGGGAGTTTGACTGTCCGGACTTATACTCTTTATACTGTGTGGTGGTTGGTCTGGAGTTGTAGTTGTTTTTTTCTTGTGTTGTGGGGCTTGGGGAGGACACTAAGCTCACTTGTCTTTAATTTAGGTGCTTTTTTGTTAAATTCTCTTCCTTTGTAGCATATTGTTATTGTATGCTTAATCTTGCACTGTATTAATGCTCCTCATTGGGATTTGGGTTTTTTAATTTTGTAAAATGTTTTGAAAAACTAATTTTAAAAAAAAATTTTAAAAAAAAAAGAAGGGAGTTAAATACCGGCATAATGAGACAGAAATTAGCTGGAATGTGCATGCTCACGAACGCAATTGCCCAACCTGTTCCTCAGCCCACGTGCGCAGACGCCACAGCGGAGTCCGTGGTTGTGACACCTTTTCTTTCTCCCCGCAATCAGAATCAGGTTTATTGTCATGTGTCAGTGACATCAAATTTGTTCCTATTCGTCCCCATTTTCTGCCCCCAGCTTCTAACCCTCGCCTCACACCCTGGGGTACTGTGTGTCACTGTTAGCCGTTGTCTCGTTTGGCCGTATTCGTGGGTATTCATCTACAGTTAAATGACAATTAAACTTGAATTTAACGTATTGGGTGAGGTGTGAGCTTTAGTGCCTCGTAGTTCCAGGGACTCGGGTCCAGTCCTGACTTCCAGTGCTGTCTGTGTGGTGTTTGCATGTTCTCCCTGAGCCCCCTGGGTGCCCCGGTGTCCTCCCACATGTGGGTCACTAAGATAATTGGCCAGTGTAAGTTGCCCCGAGTATGTAGCTGATGGGTCGAATCTGGAGGGGAGATGATGACAATAAGATCGTATTTGCATGGTGTAAATGGGTCAGCACTGACTCAGTGGGCTGATGGGCCTGCTTCTGCTCTGTGCCATCTTGTCATTGTTTTCCGGGTTTATCACTCGTCGTCTTAAAGATCTCCCTCCTGTAAGTCTCTCTTGGTCTAAAGCACCTCTAACTGATCAAATAGGGCAGGTTGTTAGCACAACACTTTACAGCACAAGCGACCTGGGCTAAATTCCCACTGCGGCCTGTAAGGAGTTTGTACGTTCTCCCGTGACCACGTGGGTTTCCTCTGGGTGCTCTGGTTCCCCCCCCCACAGTTCAGAGACATGCCCATGGGTAGGTCAATTGGGAATAATAACTTGTCTCGTGATTCGGCTGGGATTAAATCAGGGGATTGCTGAGTGGCGTGGCCTGCTGGGCCTGAAGAGGCCTGTTCTGAGCTGTATCTCAATAAAATAAAACTCTGAAAAAAGATCTTTTCTCATTTCCACACTTTGTGCTTGAGGGGAGTTCCCTCAACAAGAGCCCTGCTCCCTGTTTGTGAGACAAGCAAGGGACAAACCATCGGCAGCCCTGAGCAGGTCAGGGACAATGGGCCCAGTCCAACGGCAGCCTAACCAAATTTCTCTCATTTCCTCCTCAGATGACCAGTCCAAAGACAACAGTGAGAAGGTTGGACTCCACTATGTGGGAAGCTTGCACATTATCAACCAAGAATTCGTCAGCGAATATGGACAGAATGAGAGTCCAGAGTTTCGAAGCAAAGCTAAGGATGTCAATGCGCAGGTAAGCATTAACTAGCACCTCCTGTCGGACAAATCACCTTCTCTGCCTTACAGGGTGCTACGCTGTTGTCGGCACAGAACAGAGTTTAATGAAAATGTTGTAAAATTTGTTCCGTGTTCTTTCCTGGTTCGGCAAGGAACACTTGCATATGTATTTGCAAACAAAGGAGTCACAGTACACGTATTAAACCACAAGAAATCTCCTTGCTAGAGCATGCAGTACAACAATGAAAACAAATAGTTTATGAAGCAGCAGCTCAGAATAAGCTGATCTGCAGAATGGTGAAGGGAACATTTCATACATCTCTCTACATCTCTCTGTCATTCACTCTATAACTCTCTCTACCGCGCTCTCTCTCTAACCCCTCGTGCTCTCTCTCTCGCTCTGTCTTAGCCCCTCTCTCTCTTACCCCCTCTCTTACTCCCTCTCTCTCTTACTCCCTCTCTCTCTTACTCCCTCTCTCTCTTACTCCCCTCTCTTACTTCCCTCTCTTACCCCCCTCTCTTACCCCCCTCTCTTACCCCCCTCTCTTACCCCCCTCTCTTACCCCCTCTCTTACCCCCTCTCTTACCCCCTCTCTTACCCCCCTCTCTTACCCCCTCTCTTACCCCCCTCTCTTACCCCCTCTCTTACCCCCCTCTCTTACCCCCCTCTCTTACCCCCCTCTCTTACCCCCCTCTCTTACCCCCTCTCTTACATCCCCCTCTCTCACCCCCCTCTCTCTACCCCTCCCCCTCTCTCTACCCCTCCTCCCCTCTCTCACCCCTCCCCTTCCCTTTCCTCCATCAATGCACTCTCACCGTCTCGACATACTTGTCCCTATCTTCTCCAGCTCTTAGCGCTAACACTAGTCCTGAGAGAGGATTCTCCCCTTTTTCTATCACCCTCCTTCCCTCCCTCACGCAAAGGAATTGCACGTTGTTATAACCTGCAAACCCCTTTACACTCGTACTTTCCCATGCATTTGGTACCTGCACCTGCCCTGGGCGTTGTCCACTATCGTGGCTGTAGTCTGGTACTGCTTTTACTTTCTCAAAACAATCCCACTCTAAGCTAACACTGCCATTTTACTTTAGTATTACCAAGGAGGGATCAGGTTTCACTCTTTCCTTACACAGGGAAAGAGGTGGTTAGGACGTTCCTCACTAAGCACATGGGGGGTGTGTGACTGTGACGTGTAGCATTAGTAATAATGATCAGAGAGAATCTGTATTACCTTCATGAAAGGAGAGCAACCGGCCCTCCAGGCATTACGGCAGAATCCAGCCATCGTGATTTTACCGGCGGACAAAGCAAATGCAACGGTCTTGACGTCCTCGGAGGAATTCCACAGGAAAGTCCAACAGCTTCTGGATGATCCACCTACAAAGTTCTACAGTGGGATCTCACGGATTTGATTATGACGATGACCTCTGCTTTACTGAAGGAACCTGGACTACCAGCAGACATACGCAAGGCTGGACTGCCTCAGGCGCCAGTATCACCAAGACTTTACGGATTCCCCAAGATCCACAAGGAGGGTCCCCCCAGAGTCCTATTGTCAGTGGAATAGATTCTCCAACTTACTACCTCGCTAAGCGTTTAACGACCCTTTGTTAGGGACTCTGAGCAACACATCACGAATTCGACCGACTTGGTTAAAACAATTAACCAACATCCAGCTGAACCCAGAGGACATGGTGGTCAGTGGTGTCCCTGTTCATGGGAGTTCCCGTTAAGGACCGCTTGGTCCTCCTGTGGTCAAGCTTTGATAAGGTTACCATTGACCTTTTTGAACACACCCTTACATTGATGTACTTGCTCTATAAGGGGAACGAAAGGCCACGGGAACGCTCTTGTCACCTGCTACCGATAATTTCTCCATGGAGGACCTTGAGGAGAGGGCTCTGAGTTCATTGCCCTTACACCCCAAATCCTGCTTCAGATACATCGATGACTCCTTCACAGTGTGACCTCATGGACTCCGGGCAATTCAACGGTTCATGATCATCTAAGCAGTATACATCCAAACATTCGGTTTACGATGCTGTTGGAGAAGAATGGCTGCCTCCCATTCCCGGACATTCTAATACGGACGGAAACTGGACGGTGGCCTCGGACATGGTGTCTATCAGAAACACACTCACACGGACTTGTACCTCAACAGTAACAGCCACCATCGTGTCTCCCAATGCAGAGCAGTTCTTTCGACTTTGCTTAACCACACAAAAAAAATTTCAGACCAGGAGAATCTTCCTGAGGAAATAAGACGGTTACACATGATGTTTCTACCGAATGGCTACAAGGTGAAGGAAATCAATTGGGCCCTTAAAAGGCTGATGGAAAAACCAGGAAAGGTAACAACGAGGAGGGCCCTACCACCTGTCTTCCCTAGATTTCCATGGTTTCTGAAGAAATACCGGATTAATACCATCCACAAATCCGTAAGGAAGCTCAAATCCCAGTTTATGCGGGTCAAAGATGACCTGGGACTGGCGTTTACAGGAATCCCTGTGAGTTCAGAGCAGTGTATATCGGCCAGATGTACACACTGTGGAAACCCGCATCAAGGAGCACAGGAGGGGTATCTGTTTGGGTTACCCAGAGAAATCGGCGCTAGCAGAACATTGCATTCACAATGGCCATAGGATTGACCTCGATGGCACAAAATTACTGTGCAGCACCAATGGGTGCTGGGACCACCTGGTGAAGGAAGTCATTGAAATAAAACCAGAGGAAAAGAACTTTAACAAAGGCAAAGGTCTCACTCTAAGTAAGAACTAGAATTTGAATGTAAACAAGGTGCAAGAACAGGAACATGATTGAATGAGGATTGACCAATCAGGAGGGATGGACTGTGGGCTATAAATACCACCGGACTGGACATGCTTGATGAAGATGGCAGAGTTGGTCATCAAAACGTCAGTTATGATGAATAACTGTAACCGGCTGGAAGCCGGAGAAGAGTTTATTCGTCAAATGCCTTCATTATCTCGACTAAACAGCACGTGGATTCACAAACTAACTGTGTGCAACCTGCACCCCACCCAGGACTCCAATTCTGTTAGAAGGATTACCCCCTTAGTAATTATGATCAGAGAGGTGCCGAGGGAATCTGTATTTACCCACAAATACCTTTATTGTCTCAACTAAAAGACACGTGGGTTCACAAAGTAACTAACTGTGTGTGCACCCACCAGGACTCACTGACCTCCTGTGAACAGTCAATGAAGAGACAAGATGTTACTTGGAAAGGAGTCTATGCTGGTCAGGCATTCTTCGTGGTCCCAATCAAACCTCCACATGTCCATGGGGTCCTCCACATCCGCGATGTTTGGTCTTTGGAGAGTTGTTGCTCCCTTGCATTCGAAGTTCCTTATTTAAAAAAAACACTTTGCATCGTTCAAATATTGCATTTCCCTCTCGTTAGCCTGAGGTCACTTGATCGACCTGGGTCACCTTCTTACTGGCTCTGGTCCAGGGCTACAACCAACATTGTTCTATGGCCTCGTGCCTTTGTTCTTTTCAACTCTGGTTCAGACCAGGTGACCTGGACACCGAGTCTAATGAGATTACAGCTCGTCCCTCCTGCAAGCTTGCACTTTAGATAATAATCCCTTCTTGTTTAGGAACGGGCTCGGGCTTAGCAGGTCATTAGCTGAAACTCCTTGTGTCCGCATTCCCGAAGAGTCTCGGCCTGAAATGGCGACTGTTTATTCATATCCATAAATGCTGCCTGACCCGCTGAGTTCTTCCAGCATTTTGTGTGGGTTGTTCAATTGATCTGATTAACTCACAGCGTCGCACTAACCGCCACACCGCCATGGCGTAATCTACCAGAGCAGCGTCCGCGGGCAGAAGGGAACTGTCGACATTTTGGTTTGGAACCCCGCCTCAGCCCTTAGACAACCCTCCCGAGCCCTGAGGCCGGTTTTAACCTGAAGTGTCAATAATTCCAGACACCACTTGACCCACTGAGCTCCTCCAGCAGATTGTTTGTTGCTCCAGATTCCTGCAGCTGCTGCCACTTGTCTCAGCTGCCTACCTGAAAAGTATTTTGAGACATTCTTGTCATTTTTTTTTAAAGACCATAAAATATAGGAACACAATTAGACCATTCAGCCCATTGAGTCTGTTCTTATATTCTGTATCTCTAGAAATGAATGCCAACATTGCACTCGCCTTCTTCACAACTGAATCAACCTGAAGGTTAACTTTTAGGGTATCCTGCACAAGGACTCCCAAGTCCCTTTGCATCTCTGCGTTTTGAATTCTCTCCCCATCTAAATAATAGTCTGCCTGTTTATTTCTTCCACCAAAGTGCATGGCCATACACTCTCCAACATTGTATTTCATTTGCCACTTCTTTGCCCATTCCCCTAAACTATCTAAGTCTCTCTGCAGGCTCTCTGATTCCTCAACACTACCCGCTCCTCCACCTGTCTTTGTATCATCAGCAAGTTTAGCCACAAATCCATTAATCCCATAGTCCAAATCATTGACATGTATCGTAAAAAGCAGCGGTCCCAACACCGACCCCTGTAGAACTTCATTGATAGCCAGCAGCCAGCCAGAATAGGATCTCTTTATTCCCACTCTCTGTTTTCTGCCGACCAGCAAATGCTCCACCCATGCCAGTAACTTCCCTGTAATTCCATGGGCTCTTATCTTCTAAGCAGCCTCGTGTGCGGTACCTTGACAAAGGCCTTCTGAAAAACCAAGTACACCATGTCTACTGCATCTCCTTTGTCTACCCTGCTTGGAATTTTCTCTAAGAATTACAGTAGGTTTGTCAGGCAGGATCTTCCTTTCGGGAAACCATGCTGGCTTTGCCTATCTTATCATGTGTCTCCAGGTATTCCGTAATCTCATCCCTAACAATCGATTCCAACAACTTCCCAACCACTGATGTCAGGCTAACAGGTCTATAGTTTCCTTTCTGCTGCCTCCCACCCTTCTTAAATAGCAGAGTAACGTTTGCAATTTTCCAGTCATCCGGTACAATGCCAGAATCTATCGACTCCTGAAAGATCATCGTTAATGCCTCTCCGATCTCTCCAGCTACTTCCGTCAGGATCCTTCAATGCTCTATCATTCATTCTCTGAGGTCTCTTGTTTCCTGGACATCTGTAAAGAATACGAATGTCAGGTTGTTTACTGGATACATTCTCCAATATTAAATGAACCTAAATGTATTCTCTCCAACTCAATGAATCAAACATAGAATGTAAAACATAGAACGTATAGTAGAACAGGTACAGCCCCTTCGGTCAACAATCTTGTGCTAAACTAATTAAGCTAATGGTACCTAATTCCTTCTACTTGCATGTAGTCCGTCTAACCCTGCAACATGGCATGCCCACAACTTAGTAACCAGTCCATACATCTGGAATATAGGAGGAAACTGGAGCACTGAGAGGAAACACACACACTGTCACTGGGAGTACACACAAACAGGGTAGGTCTTACACGGTCAACTGAGGTGTGTGGTAGAACAAAGGGACCTTGGAATACACGTTCAGAATTTGTCGATCGTGACATCACAGGGTAGGTCAGTCGTGAAGAAAACTTTTTAGTACATTGGCCTTCATAAATCAAAGTATTGAGTACAGGAGATGGGGTGTCTTGTTGAAGTTGTACAAGATATTGGTGAGGCCTAATTTGGAGTATTGTGTGCTTTTTTTAGTCAGCTACCCTACAGGAAAGATGTCAATAAGGTTGAAAGAGCACAGAGAAAATTTACAAGGATGTTGCCAGGTCTACAGGACCTGAGCTTGCAATTCATTTTCTTGCAATAAAACAAAATGCAATAGATTTTTATGATTGAAGATTGAATAGGTTAGAACTTTATTCCTTGGAACATAAAAGATTGAGAGGAGATTTGATAAAGATATACAAAATTATGTGATGTATAGGTAGGGTAAATGCAAGCAGTCTTTTTCCACTGAGGTTGGGTGGGAATACAACTAGAGGGCATGGGTTACGGGTGAAAGGTGAGAAGTTTAAGGGGAACATGAGGGGAAACTTCTTCACTCAGAGGGTCATGAGAGTGTGGAATGAGCTGCCAGCACAGGTGATGCACGCAAGCTCGATTTCAATGTTTAAGAGAAGTTCAGATAGGTATATAGATGATAGGGGTATGGAGGGCGATGGACATGGTGCAGATCAATTGCAGTTTAAATGGTTCAGCATGGACTAGATGGGGTGAAGGGTCGGTTTCTGTGCTGTACTTTTCTATGACTCTATGACCTTTTAGATAGCGGCACAAATTGAATTCCTCCATGAGGGAAAACATGCCCCTTCAATCCTTCTCAAACCCTTCAATATCTGTTTTTTCCCCCCCCCCTAATTATTCAGCCCTCTCTTATGGAAACACAGAGAAATAAAAAAGACTGGTTATATTAATGCAAATCTCTTTTTCTTTAGATCAAGGAAACATTTTTGTCGTCAGACGTTGGATCGTACTACAATAAATCAGTAGTCTTCACTTTTGGGTGAGAATGCTCCGTCTTTTTGCCTTTCCAGCTGGTGGGGGGTAAGTTCCTGCCCTGAACCAAAAGCGCATCCCTCCTCCCCAACTCAATGGAGCGACTCAGAAGCTCAAAGTTCAAAGTAACTTTATTATCAAAGTCTGTATGTGCTATGGTATGATTCATTTTCATGTGGGCATTCATGGTAAAGCAAAGAAATACAGTGAATCAATGAAAAACTCCACACAAAGACTGACAAGCAAGCAATGTAAAAGACAAACTGTGCCAATACAAAATAAATAATAAATATAATAGATAAGTTAGTAAATTATCAAATAACACTGAGAACTGAAGTTGTAGACTCCTTGAAAGTGAGTCTGTAGGTTGTGGAATCAGTTCTGAGTTGAGGTGAGTGAAGTGATTCACGCTGGTTCAGGAGCCTGATGGTTAAAGGGTAATAACTGTTCCTGAACTTGGTGGTGAGGGACCTAAATCCAACCCTAACTCAAGTTTTTTGTCATTTAACTATGTACTGTACAAGTTTACCGTCAAGACAATGTTTCTCCGGACCAGGGTGTAGAGCACAGCAGTACACGTAACACACGTATAACACACAATAACCTTGGAAAGTAAGAAAGTAAATAAAGTGCATTAATTAAATATTGTAGAGTATGGACAGATTAACCAGCGACACTTTGAATACAATGCGGCAGGGAGTTCAGAAGCCTAAAGGCCTGAGGGAAGAAACTGTTTCTCATCCTGACCGTTCCTGTCTTTATGCATCGGAGTCTCCTGCCTGATGGTAGAAAGTCAAAGAGGATGCTGGATGGATGGGTGGGATCCTTGAGAACACCAAGGGCCCGGTGTACACAGCGCTCCTGATAAATGTCCCCAATGGATGATGGGGAGACCCCTATGATCCTCTCAGCCGTTCTCTCAATCCTTTGTAGGGACTTCCAGTCCCGATGCTCTGCTGCTCCCGTACCAGATGGAGATGCAGCTTGCCAGGACACTCCTTGCCTCAGTCTCCTCAGGAAGAGGAGGCGTTGCTGTGCCCTCTTATCCCAGGAGGTGATATTTGGGGACCAGGTGAGGTAATCTGTGATGTGAACTCCCAGGACCTCAGTCTGGTTGTCAGGGAAAGGGAATAGTTCAGTTCCCCAGCTTTCAGGCTGGGATTCCGCAGAGAAGTCACAGAGTGGTGTTGGAGTATATCATAGAGACATAAAAACCCTACAGCACAATACAGGCCCTTCGGCCACAAAGCTGTGCCGAACACGTCCCTACCTTAGAAATTACTAGGCTTACCCATAGTCCTCTATTTCACGAAACTCCATGTACATATCTAAAAGCCTCTTAAAAGACCCAGTCGTATCTGCCTCCACCACCGTTGCCGGCAGCCCATTCCCCTGAACCCTGACATCTCCTCTGTACCTACTCCCCAGCACCTTAAACCTGTGTCCTCTTGTGGCAACCATTTCAGCCCTGGGAAAAATCAGCAGGAGCATCTTCCTACAATCTGACAGGGAACTGGTGAGATTTCACTTCTACAGAAAGTGGTGGAGGCAGTCCAGTCCATCGCAGTCAAAGGCCTCCCCACCACATTTACACGGGAAAGCAGCATCCATTATCAAAGACCCTCCCCATCCACTAGGCAGGGGGTACAAAAGACCACCAGGCTCAGGAACAATTATTACCCCTCAACCATCAGACTCCTGAACCAGCGTGGATAACTTCACTCACCCCAGCAATGAGCTGACTCCACAACGTACACACTCACTTTCAAGGAACTCACAACTCCTGTTCTCAGTATTATTTAATTTTTATTTGCACAGATTTTTTTCACATTGGTTGTTTGCCAGTCTTTATGTATCTTTTTTTAAATAAATGCTATTGCATTTCTTTATTCTCCTGTAAATACCTGCAAGAAAATGAATCTGAAGATCGTATATGGTGATGCGTACATTTGACTTGGACTTGTGGTGCTGCCTCTTTCCTTTTGTTCCTGTGCCCTCTCGGCTTGGCCTCCCTTACCTGTCTATCCCCTCAGCCTGGATCTGCTCCTCCTCGCCTTTCTCCTCATTTTACAAACCTCCATCAGGTCACCCCTCAGCCACCTTCATCCTGGGGAAAAAATGGTCCCGGCCTACTCAGTCTTATTATTCAAACCCTCTGGTTCCAGTAATGTCCTTGTATATCTCTTCTGCGTCCTTAATGATGTTCTTCCAAACTTTGATGAGATTTGCTTTATTTGTCACACGCACATCAAGGCATACGGTGACATGCATCAAATTTAAACACGGTGGGGTTCTGCAGATGCTGGAAATCCAGACTAGCACACACAAAGTGCTGGAGGAACTCAGCAGCTCAGGCAACATGTGTAAAAATGAATAAAGAGTCAACTTTTCAGGCCGAGGCCCTTCTTCAGGACTGGAAAGGAAGGAGGAAGATGCCAAAATTAAAAGGGGGAGGGGAAGGTGGCTAGCTAGATGATGATGGGTGAAGACAGATGGGTGGGAAAGGTAAAGGACTGGAAGGAAAAGGAAACATAGGAGAGGAGAGTGGACCATAGGAGAAAGGGAAGAAGGAGTAGACCCGGGGGAGGGGATAGGCAGGTGAGGAGAAGAGGTAAAAGGGAATAGAAAAAGAGGGAAGACGGAGAAATTGATTTTCAGGTTGGAGGCTACCGAGACGGAATATGAGATTCAAGAATCAGTTCCTATACACTTCTAATTACCCACAAAGAAGGCCTTAAAGATCTCTACTTTGTCAATAAAAGCCCCAACCATTCCCCTCCACCACTTCCCTCCTCCATCTGCTAGACTGGTCCTCACGCTCACCCTCAGCTCCTTTCTCCAAACTCAAGGGGTAGCCATTGGCACCGGCATGGACCCCAGCTATGCTTTCCTTTTCGTTGGCTACATAGAGCAATCCATTTCCAAACTTTCCATAGAAATGCTCCTCAACTCTTCCCATGCTACATTGACAACTGCTTCATGCACCCATGCTGAACTCGTCAATTTCATCAATTTTGCCTCCACATCCAACACATTATTCTCTACAATGTCCGCCATCTCCAAAGGGATCCTACCACCAAGCATAGCTTTTTCTCCCCTCACCCCCAAGCCCACTTTCTGCAAGGATAATTTCCTTCTCCCTTCGTCCCTCCCTACTAATCTCCCTCCAGGTACTCATCCCTACCAGCAACCTGAATCCTACACCTGCCCATTCACCTCCTTCCTTACCTCCATTCAAGGCCACAGGCAGTCCTTCCAGGTGAGGTAACACTTCACCTGTGAATCTATTAGGCTTGTCTTTTGTGACCGGTGCTCCCAATGTGGCCTCCTCTCTGCTATGTAAATTGGGGACCCTGTTGTTGAGCCCTCCATCAAGAGCAGGATTTCCCAGTGACCAACCATTTTAATTCCCATCTCTATTCCTGGTCTGACATGTTAGTCCATGGCCTCATGATAAGGCCATTCTCAGGGTGGAGGAGCAACGCCTCGTATTCCGTCTAGGTAGCTTCCAAGATGATGGCATAAACATCAATTTCTCCTTCTGGTAATTTTTTTACCCTCTTCTATTCCCCACTTGGGCCTTTTACCTCTTCTCTTCTGCCTATCACCTCCCCCTGGTGCCCTTCCCTTCTTCCCTTTCTCCCATGGTCTACTCTCCTCTCCTATTAGATTCCTTCTTCTCCAGCCCTTTACCTTTCCCACTCACCTAGCTTCACCCACCATCATCTCCAACCCCAACTTTTATTCTGGCATCTCTCCCCTTCCTTTTCCAGTCCTGAAGAAGGGTTTCGGCCTAAAACATCGACTGTTTATTCATTTCCGTCGATGCTGCCTGACCTCCTGAGATCCTCCAGCGTTTTGTGTTTGGTGCACTGGATTTCCAGCATCTGCAGAATCTCTTCTGTTTATGATTCTTTGTGGTTCCTTGTAGTCATGGACAGAGAATTGCCAGTGGAATGTGGAAATGAAACCTTCAATCTTTAGTATCACTATCCATGTTAAGGTGCCGATGGGAGAACAATCCAGACCAGGACAACTCGGGGGCTTGGTCTATGTATGTTTTTTTTTGTGTGACTGTATGGTTTATTGAAATTGTAATCGTATATGCTATTTGTGCTGTGTGCTGCTGGTAATGTGTTTTGCTCCTTGGCCCCAGAGGAACGCTGCTTGTTTGGCTGTAGGCATTTGTGGTTGAATGATACTTGAACGTGAACTTGAAGCCCTCATACATGGACTTCTCCACCACCAGGAAGGGCAGCCTACTGACATATTTCTGGGTGGACTTCCGAGTAAAAACTAGCGAAGAAAATGAAATCAACATTGACTTGGTAAAGGCATCGATCAATGACCTCTTTGAATCTCAAGGATCGACAGATTACCAGATCCAGCCGGAATCGACTAAGATGAGCAGTGAGTTCCTCTGAGCATTCTCCTGAGAATTAGGTTGTTGGGGCTGGGGGCGGTGGGGGGGAGAGAAATTTGTCTGTCTTACATTGAATGTTGCCTGCGTTTTGATTTACCCGACCCCCCCCCCCCCCACACAAGTAGATCCACTGACAGAAGCACAGATTGTATAACCTGCAGCCAATACATGGCACTCGATTAACACCGGCTGTGGAAGACTTCTTTAATGGAAATAAATGACTAAACAAGTTTCACCCTTTGCAAGTCCGTCCCCTCGGACACCAATAGTACAGTGACCACTGCTGAAATTTCAGAACGTGAGGCAGTGCAGCACAGGAACAGGCCCGCAGTGGTTAACATAATGCTGTTGCAACACCAGCAACCTGGGTTCAATTCCCGCTGCTGCCTGTAAGGAGCTTGTACATTCTCCCCACGACTGTGTTTCTCTCTCTTCCGTTTCCATCCATATTCCAAAGACGTGCAGGTTAGTAGGTTTATTGGTCACATGGGTGTAGTTGGGCAGCACGGGCTCGTTGGGTTGGAAGGATCTGTTGCCACACTGTGTCTCGAAATAGACCCTGCACCTACGACGTCTGTGCTGAACGCGATGAAAAATTAAACTACCTCTCTTCTGGCTGTACGTGATCCATACCCCTTCTTTCCCTGCACCTCCACTTAGCTTTCAAATGGCCTTTTTAAAAAGTTTGAAGTTCAAATTGAAACATTAATTGTCATTCAACCGTACATGAATATGGCCTAACAGGGCCGAGGTGCAAAACACATTACCACCAACACACAGCACAAATAAACATATGGTGATGATTTCACTAATATAAACAGTAAGAAGAGAAAAACTGATATTAATAATAACAATCTAATCACAAACAAGGGACTCGGCCAAAACGTCGACTGTACTCTCTTCCATGGATGCTGCCTGGCCTGCTGAGTTCCTCCAGCATTTTGTATGTGTTGCTTTAATAATAATAATAATAATAGCCCATGTCCCTGCATTGTCCTGGTCCACCATGTTCTTCCACTGAGTGCCACTATTTTATCTGTTCCCTTCCAGTATCCCTCGCAGTCCATTCCAGGCATCTGCCATTCCCTAATAAAAGGCTTGCACACCCTCCCATTTCCCTTAAACTTTTCCCCTCTGTAACATTAAATCAGGTTTGCGAGTCAGGCAAGTGTGACAGAAAACACTGCAAATAAATATATTAGTCATATGTTCATAAGCAGTAAAAACTCGACCAAACATTCATGTTCTCCAAGTTACAGAGTAGTTGAATATTCAACAAGCATACTGAGCTGAAAGTGCGCAGTGAGCATGTCTTCCCAACGGCTACGTGCACTGCTTGCCTCAGACAAAGGAAGAGAGAGCAATGCCGCTTCCACATGCTGTTTTATACCTGGGATATTTGAAACTGGACACCAGGCAGCTAACCAATGAGAAAAGCAGCTGCAGTTTCTAAACTAACCAATCATGATAAAGTGACTTTCGACAAGCAGAATGAACCACGCCCCCACAGGACGCCCTGTCGCCATAGGTGTATGGCCTCGTGTTTCAGTTCTATAACGTTTGGCGCTAAGCTACAATCGGGATATTGAGTGTGGACGCTTTAGAAAGTGGGCTGAAGAGGCTCACCAGGATGCTACCACAAACGAGAAAATCTGCAGGTGCTGGAGATCCAAACAAGGAGTTCCTCTAGCATTTTGTGTATGTCACCAGGATTAGAGGGTATGAGATGTACACGGAAGCTGCACGGATTAGGGTTGTCTTCTCTTGAAGGTCAGAGGCTGTTAGAGTTTATAAAAACATTTGAGGGGGGTAGATAAGGTAGAAAGTCAGAACCTTTCTTTGCCAAGAGAGCTGGTGGAAATGGATATGAAAGCAATGTTTGGGGCATTTGGGCAGACACACGTACAGGCAGGGAGTAGAAGGGCAGAGGGTAGCACGGTTACGCAGTGGTTAGCACAATGCTTCACAATACAGGCAGTCCGGGTTCAATTCCCATCGCCGCTTGGAAGGAATTTGTACGTTTCCCCATGGAATCTGTGGCTGCTCCAGTTTTCTCCCACAGTCCAGAGAGGTACTGGTTGGTGGGTTAATTGGTCCCATGATTAGGCTGGGGCTAAGTTGCTGGGCGGTGTGGCTCGAAGGGCCTGTACAACACTGTATCTCAATAAAAAAAAAATAAACATACAGGCAAACAGATGGGGTGGATTATAGGACATAGAGCATTACAGAATAGTACAGGCCCTTTGGCCCACTATGTTGAGCCTATCATTTAGCCATCGATCTAACTCTTCCCTCCTTCAAAGCCCAAAACCCTCAATTTTTCTTTCATCTGCCTATCTAAGGGTCTGTTAAATGCCCCTAACGTACCTGCCTCTACCACCACCCTCGGCAGCCTGTTCTAGACATCTTGTATAAAAAATCAGTCTCTGATATCTCCCCAGCATTTCCGTCCACTCACTTTAAAACAGGGGTTTATGTCATGGTCCCAGGTTGGGAACCCTACCTCAAAAGAATATCCTCTAGTATTAGCCATTACCACTCTAGGAAAAAAAGGAGTGTCTGTCAACTCTATCTATGCCTTTCATAACCTTCTACCTCTTGTCCTCTTTCCCTCCAAAGAGGAAAGCCCTTCCTTGCACAGCCTTTCCTCAGAGGACACGTTCTGCGATCCAGGCCACGCCCTGGGGCTGTAGTGGACAGGGATGAAGATTATTTTGGCTTGCAGAGGGATCTGGGTCAGCTGGAAAAATGAGCTGAAAAATGGCAGTGGGAATTTAATGCCGGCAAGTGTGAGGTGTTATCGTATTGCCTGGTGGTTAATTGCCCCGTGATTAGGCTAGGGTTAAATCGGGGGTAGCTGGGCGGCGCACCTGAAAGGGCCAGAAGGGCCTGTTCCATGCGGTATCTCTGAATAAATTAAAAATTAAATAAAACACCAGTGACATCGCATTTCTTTCTTACTTTGACAGATCTATTGGAAAATGAACTTGAGACCCTGATATCAGCAGCAGGTAAGGACTGTGGTGAGCAGAACCACTTCCCGGTGGTGTGAAGCATTCTCAGACTCTTTACTTCTCTCTGTTCAAAGTTCAAAATAAATTTATTATCGAAGTACATAGATGTCACCATATACAGCGATGTGCAAAGTCTTAGGCAGGTTTATACAGCTAGGGTACTGTACTGGATTTGCCAACGTGGAGCAGGGAGCAAGTCTGTAAGTTTGGTGGGAGCAAAGGATGTTGGGAATGGTGAGGGTGGAGCGCCATGGGAGGGGTGGGGACAGGTGGTGGGGTGGGGTGGGTGCAGGCACACCCAGCCCTGAGATACCAGGCAAGCTCATTTGATTCCAGACAACTGATTTATTGGTCATTACAGAATGTCTCTCCGGTGCTTCCTACTCCCTCCCCTTGTCCCAACCATGATTCCCCTCTCCCTGCCCCTTTCCCACTCTCGGTCCACAACAGAGACCCATATCAGACATGTGTCATGAAATTGTTTTTGTTTTATGGCAGCAGTACAGTGTAATACATAAAGTTACTACAGTGCTGTGCAAAAGTCTTAGGCACCCTAGCGATATATATGTGCCTAAGACTTTTGCACAATACTGTACAACCCAGAAATTCATTTTCTTGTGGGCATTCACAGTAAGTACAAGAAACACAAAAGAATCAATGGAAGGCCGTACCCAACAGGACGGACAACCGGTGTGGAAAAGAAAACAAACTGTGCAAATACTAAAGAAAGAGAAAAAAGTAAATAAATAAGCAATAAATATTGAGAACATGAGCTGAAGAGTCCTTGAAACTGAATCGATAGGCTGTAGGAACATCTGGGTGAGAGGGTGCGTGAAGTTATCTCCTTTGGTTCATGAGCCTGGTGACTGAGGGGTAATAACTTCCTGAAACTGGTGGCGTCAGATACCTTCTTCCTCTTCAGCGTGAAGAGAGCATGGCCTCGGTGCTGGGGTCCTTGATAATGGGCATCCATTCCATTATTGTCATTTCATTTTGCTCTACATTATATCACACTATGCACCATCCTGTTTTGCCTTGATCTAATAACTGTACCTTTTATTGTATTTATTAGTTCAAGTTTGAGGAGGCATAGTTTGAGTGGACAGCCAGGGCAGCAATGGCTAATACAAAGATAATGGGAAGTTTGGAGAGGGTGCAGAGGAGATTTACCAGGACGCTGTCTGGATTGGAGAGGGTGCAGAGGAGATTTACCAGGACGCTGTCTGGATTGGAGAGGGTGCAGAGGAGATTTACCAGGACGCTGTCTGGATTGGAGAGGGTGCAGAGGAGATTTACCAGGACGCTGTCTGGATTGGAGAGGGTGCAGAGGAGATTTACCAGGATGCTGTCTGGATTGGAGAGGGTGCAGAGGAGATTTACCAGGACGCTGCCTGGATTGGAGAGGGTGCAGAGGAGATTTACCAGGACGCTGTCTGGATTGGAGAGGGTGCAGAGGAGATTTACCAGGATGCTGCCTGGATTGGAGAGGGTGCAGAGGAGATTTACCAGGATGCTGTCTGGATTGGAGAGGGTGCAGAGGAGATTTACCAGGACGCTGTCTGGATTGGAGAGGGTGCAGAGGAGATTTACCAGGACGCTGTCTGGATTGGAGAGGGTGCAGAGGAGATTTACCAGGACGCTGTCTGGATTGGAGAGGGTGCAGAGGAGATCTACCAGGACGCTGTCTGGATTGGAGAGGGTGCAGAGGAGATTTACCAGGACGCTGTCTGGATTGGAGAGGGTGCAGAGGAGATTTACCAGGACGCTGTCTGGATTGGAGAGGGTGCAGAGGAGATTTGCCAGGACGCTGTCTGGATTGGAGAGGGTGCAGAGGAGATTTACCAGGACGCTGTCTGGATTGGAGAGGGTGCAGAGGAGATTTACCAGGACGCTGTCTGGATTGGAGAGGGTGCAGAGGAGATTTACCAGGACGCTGTCTGGATTGGAGAGGGTGCAGAGGAGATATACCAGGACGCTGCCTGGACTAGAGAGCGTGTCTCATGAGGATAGGCTGAGTGAGCTCAGGCTTTTCTCTTTGTAGTGAAGGGGGGTAAGAGGTGACTTTATAGAGGTGTATAAGATTGACAAGAGGATCGATAGAGTGGATATCCAGAGACTTTTTTCCTCCGGGGCACAAATGGCCAATACAAGGGGGGCATAATTTTAAGGTGGGCAGAGGAAAGTATAGGGAGGAATGTCAGAAGTAACTTCTTTACAAAGTGAGTGATGGGTGGTGCTACAGGCAGACACATTAGGGGCATTTAAGAAACTCTTAAATAGGCATGTGGATGATAGAAAAATGGAGGATTATGTCAGAGGGAAGGGTTAGACTGATCTTAAAGTAGGCTAAAAGGTCAGCACTGCATCATGGGCTGAAGGGCCTGTTCTATACTGTAATGTTCTATGTATAGGTAAGTTTATTGTTGTCACAAGCATAGTACAATACAAGCGTAACACAGACTTAACATCACTTAGGCGTGTATATTGTTGTTTGTTTCAAAATGCTAATTTACTGTCGATTCTGGTTAATTGGGTTATTGGTTAATCGGGGTAGCATTTACAACTCTTAAAGAGCAAAAACCCATTGAGAAAATTGCCAGGATTCCCTCTGTTTATTTGGACACCACACTGCCTAATTGGGGTGGCGGACTATTGCCAAACAGGTTCTAACCAGCGTCAGTCACCTCCACTTGTGTGGCTGTTAGACACTACACCATGCTTAGAGCAAACAGGTTTTAAATGGTGTCAGGTGTTCTAAAAGCAGAGATTTTTGCCACTGACTGTTGGTGAGAAATATGCAGAAAGACAATTCAGAACCGTTTTGCTCACTGTGGTTTCAAGCATTCAGGCTCGGAGATGCTAGAAACTGCCAGGAGGGAAAATGAAATGATTTCATTACCTCAACAAGTTAGGAAATATGGAGAATTTGAAGGTATCAACAATCATCTTCAATATTACAATGAAAATGAAGATTTGGAGTGTGCAACCGTTGATAGTATTGTACGAAGGCAGTCCATTAACTGCACTAGATATCCGCACTGATTTTGTTCATTGCATACACTGGATGAATTCTTCAGTCGATAACTATTAGGGACTAATACAGTTTTATAGTACTCTGGTAATATTGGGAGTGTTCTAATGTATTCTGTATTTAATTTAAATACATAATTTGTTTCTCAGCTTGTCTTTTTTTTAATACCTTTTTAACTATTTGCATGAAACTTTGGCTAATTGAGGCAGCCATTTAATTGGGCCGAAATGTAGAGGTTCCAATGTGTCCCAATTAACGAAAACCCACTGTGTTCTGAAGTTTCTGTTTTTGTGCTTTTAGTTCTATTCTTTCCTCTTTCCACAAAGGTTCAGATATACCCAACTCCAGTCTTCCTGTTAACGAGTCACTAGGTGGACTGCAAAAATATCTCACTGCCTTGGATGGCTGAAAGACAAAAAGTTCACAAGCCGAGAATGGGGTTGAGAGGGAAAATAGATAAGCCATGATAGAATGGCAGAGCAGACTCAATGGGCTGAATGGCCTACTTCTGCTGCTATGCCTACTTCTTGTGTTCTAAATAAATCTTCTAAGTTTAACTTTGATCACAAAAAATGTTCTGTATGACAGAGAGACACCTATGGTCTCCATTTTCCAAGGGTCAGAAAATTGATTGGCATCACTTCCCATTGAGGGTAGGAAGATACCTTGCCAAGAACAGTATGACCCCAATAATCTGGCATCTGATTGGTCAGAAATCGTGGCTGTCCAGCACTTGGTTTATTCATTGGTTCAGAATGTGAGTTAGTTAGATGTGCAGAGAGGGAGCTAGAGACGGGGTCAGATCCAGAGCGCCAGGGCACATGTTTTGGAGGTAGAGATTTCAGGGTGGTTGTATGTTTTCTATCGTTATTATATTCACTGGATCGCTCGACAACTGCAATAGGCAATTTATTTATTTAGAGATTACATCGCAGGAACAGACCTTTCCAACGCATTGAGCCCACGCCACTCAGTTACACCCATGTGACCAATTCACGATGCCTTTGAATGGGAAAATCCTACAAAAGGTCGTGGATTTAGTCCACTCCGTCATGGGTAAAACCCTCCCAACCAGTGAGCACGCCTACATGAAACGCTGTCGTAGGAAAGCAGCATCCATCATCAGAGATCCTCAGCACCCAGGCCAGGCTCTCTTCTCACTGCTGCAATCAGGTAGAAGGTACAGGAGCCTCAGGTCTCACACCACCAGGTTCAAGAACAGTTACTACCCCTCAACCATCAGGCTCCTGAACAAAAGGGAAAACTACACTCACTTGCCCATCCATTGAGATGTTCCCACAACCAATGATCTCACTTTAAGGACTCTTTATTTCATGTTCTTGATATTTATTTATATTTGCATTTACACAGTTTGTTGTCTTTTGCACTCTGGGTGATCTTTCATTGAAGTCGTAGTTACTTTTCTATAGATCTACTGTGAATGCCACAGGGAAATGAATCTCTGATTGTATATGGTGACACATATGTACTTGGATAATAGAATGTACTTGAAACTTTGAAACCTTTTGACTTTAAAAGTTGCCTTTTCTTCTCTTCGGACTCGCATCTACCCGTCCTTTCCTCGCCTGCAGAATGCCACAATTATAACTTCATCGGCACCGCAGAGAGCACCAGTCTGAGCAGCCCTGACACCAGCTACAAGAGCTGCCTCTGGCACCTGCAAGGTCCCGCGGGGCACCTTCTCAAGCTGAGGCTGGAATGGGTGAAAGACTACTGCCAGGACCGCATCTTGGTGTTCAACGAGGTCACGGTCAGCCACATGGACCTCCTCACCTCGTGAGTCGCTGTTCATTACCTCTCCAGTCATTGGCACAGGGAACACTGTCAATAACTGCTCGTCGTCTAAGTATGCCTTCCTCCCCACCACGTCACCCCCTTCCCCGTAACCAGGAGTGCATTTGGTGGGTCAGAAGTCACATGTAGATGAGAGTGAATGAAGACCAGTGGACATAGGAGCAGAATCAGGCCATATGGCTCAACAAGTCTGCTCTGGCTGATTTATTTCCCCTCTTAACTCCATTCTCCTGTCTTCTTCCGTAACGTTTGACACCCTTAGAACCTATGACTTGGCCTCCACAGCCATCTACAGCAATGATTTCCACAGTTTCATCATCTTTTCTCTAAGGAAATTCCACTTCGACGTCTTCTATTCTGAGGCTGTGCCCTCTGGTCCCAGACTAGGAAACGTCCTCTCCACACCCACTCTATCTAGGCCTTTCAATGGATCCACCCTCATTCTTTTAAACTCCAGCAAGTACAGGCCCAGAGCCATCAAACTCTCCTCGTATGTGAACTCTTTCATTCCTGGGATCATTCTGGTGAACCTCCTCTGGACTTTTTCCAATGCTAACACATTTTTTTTTAGATATGGGGTCTGAAGCTGCTCACAATATTCCATGTGCGGTCTGACCAGTGCTTTATAAAGCCTCAGCATTACGTGCTTGCTTTTATATTCTAATCCTCTCGAAATGAATGCCAACACTGCAATTTCCTTCCTTACCACCCACTCAACCTGCAAGATAACCATTCAGAAATCCTACACAAGGACTCCCAAGTCTCTTTCCATCTCCGATTTCTGATAGTTCTTGAATCAGAAGGGACTGCTTCATTCAATTTCACCCGCCCATCACAGAACTGCTCCCACAGCCTTTAGACACACTTTCAGGGAATCTTAACCTCATGCTCTCAAGATTTATTGCTTATTTATTATTATTATTAGTCTTTCTTTTTATATTTGCAAAAAGTTTGCTGTGTTTTGCACATTGTTGGTCTGTTCAAAGTAAATTCTATTATCAAAGTATATTTATGTCACCATATACAAACCTGAGGTTCATTTTTTGTGGGCATACTCAGCAAATCTATAGAATAGTAACTATAACTGCCCAACTAGGATTCAACCAGAGTGCAGAAGACAACAAGCTGTACAAATACAAAGTAAGAAATAATAATAATAAATAGATGAGCAATGAATATCAAGAGCATGAGATGAAGAGTCTTTAAAAATGATTGTCCTGTTGGGTGTGATCTTTCATTGATTCTATTGGTTTCTTGTATTTACTGTGAATACCCACAGGAAAGTGAATCTCAGGGCTGTATATGGTGACAGATATGTGCTTTGATAATAAATTTACTTTGAACTTGTTCCCTGTGATTTTGATCCCTGAAGGATGGGAATGAACCAGGCTGTTAACCTGTGCTATTGATTTGTATTCCATAAAATCTTGCAGGATCCAATTCCGTGTCACTGACAATAATCTAGGAGATCTAGGCCTCATATGGAGCCAGTGATCATTAATGGAGAATGTGTGGAGCAGGTTAAGACCTACAAGTATCTGGGAGTACAGTTAGACGAGAAGCTAGACTGGACTGCCAACACAGATGCCTTGTGCAGGAAGGCACAGAGTCGACTGTACTTCCTAAGAAGGTTGGCGTCATTCAATGTCTGTAGTGAGATGCTGAAGATGTTCTATAGGTCAGTTGTGGAGAGCGCCCTCTTCTTTGTGGTGGCGTGTTGGGGAGGAAGCATTAAGAAGAGGGATGCCTCATGTCTTAATAAGCTGGTAAGGAAGGCGGGCTCTGTCGTGGGCAAAGTACTGGAGGGTTTAACATCGGTAGCTGAGCGAAGGGCGCTGAGTAGGCTACGGTCAATTATGGATAACTCTGAACATCCTCTACATAGCACCATCCAGAGACAGAGAAGCAGTTTCAGCGACAGGTTACTATCGATGCAATGCTCCTCAGACAGGATGAAGAGGTCAATACTCCCCAATGCCATTAGGCTTTACAATTCTACCGCCAGGACTTAAGAACTTTTTAAAAGCTATTATTAATGCTTTTTGAGATAGTGATTTAGATGCATATCATATTTTTTACTGAGTTAAGTATTGTATGTAATTAGTTTTGCTACAACAAGTGTATGGGACATTGGAAAAAAAGTTGAATTTCCCCATAGGGATGAATAAAGTATCTATCTATCTATCTAATCCCAGCCTCCAGAGATCAAACCAGTCACCCATTCCCCCAGGCTTATCATTTCTCAAGCAAAAGACAATCTGCAGATGCTGGAAATCTGAGCAACGCACACAAAATGCTGGAGGAACTCAGCAGGCCAGGCAGCATCTGTGGGGAAAAAGTACAGTCGACATTTCGGGCCGAGACCCTTCGGCAGGACCGGAGAGAAAAGGCTGAGGAGTAGATTCGAGAGGTGTGGGGAGGGGAGAGAGAAACACCAGGTGATAGGGGAAACTTGGAGGGGAAGGAATGAAGCAAAGAGCTAGGAAGTTGATTGGTGAAAGAGACAGAAGGCCATGGAGAGAGGCAATGAGGGGATGGGAAATGGTGAGGGTGGGGGAGAGGCATTACTGGCATTTTGAGAAATCGACGTTCATACCATCAGGTTGGAGGCTACCCGAATGGAATATAAGGTGTTGTTCCTCAAACCTAAATATGGCCTTATACCAACAGTGAAGGAAGCCATGGATTGACATCGGAATGGGAAGTGGAATTAAAATGGGCGGCCACCGGGGGATCCAGTTTGTTCTGGCGGACAGAGTGTAGGTGCTCGGCAAGGCGGTCGCCCAGTCTACGTCGGGTCTCACTGATGTACAGGAGGCCACCCACCAGGAGCACTGAGCACAGTATATGACCCCCCCCAACAGGCTCACAGGTGAAGTGTCACCTCACCTGGAAGGACTGTTTGGGGCCCTGAATGGTAGTGAGGGAGGAGGTGTAGCACTCGTTCCGCTTGCAAGGATAAGTGCTAGGAGGGAGATCAGTGGGGAGAGACGAATGGACAAGAAAGTTGCATAGGGAGTGATCCCTGCAGAAAGTGGGTGGAGGAAAGGCAATTGAAATTGAAGAGTTGTAGTTGAGGGCAGAGTTGATGGTGGAGGAAGGGAAGCCCCTTTCTTTGAAAAAGGAGGCCATCTCCTCCGTTCTATAATGAAAAGCCTCATCTCAAGAGCAGATGCGGCGGAGTAGGAGGAATTGAGAGAAGGGGATGGTGTTTTTACAAGTGGCAGTGTGGGACGAGGTCTAGTCCAGGCAGCTGTGAGAGTCTGTGGGTTTGTAATAGACATCAGTGGATAAGCTGTCTCCAGAGATAGAGATAGTGAGATAGGGAAGGGAAGTGTCGGAGGTGAATTTGAGGGGAGGGCAAAGTGGATAAAATCGCCAAGTTCAGCATGGGTGTAGGAAGCAGTGCCAATGCAGTCGTCAATGTAGCGTAGGAAAAGTGCAGGGTGGTCACCAGTGTAGGCTTGGAATATAGACTGTTCCACATGGCCGACAAACAGGCAGGCATAGCTGGGACCCATGCAAGTGCCCATGGCTACCCCTTTTGGTTGAAGGAAACGGGATGACCCAAAGGAGAAATTATTTAGAGTGAAGATAAGTTCCACTAGGCAGAGGAGAGTGGTGGTGAAGGGGAACTGCTTATGTCTGGTGTCCAGAAAGAAGCAGAGAGTTTGAGGCCTTCCTGGTGGGGGATGGAGGTGTACAGGAACCGGACATCTGTAGTGAAAATAAGATGATGGAGCCAGGTAACCTGAAATCCTAGAAAATATCGAGAGCGTGTGAGGTATCACGGATGTAGGTAGGAAGGGGCTGAACTAGGGGAGATTAAACAGAGTCGAGGTAAACCGATATGAGTTCAGTGAGGCAGGAACAAGCTGCAACTATGGGTTTGTAGATTTTGGGTAGGAGGTAGAAGCGCAGGGTGCGGGAACAATGAGGTTGGTGGTGGATGGGAGATCCCCAGAGTCAGTAAGGTTGGTGATGGTGTGGAAGACAATGGCCTGGTGTTTCTTAGTGGGATCCTGTTCGAGGGGTAATTAAGAGGTGTTGTCTGTGAGTTGGCGCCGGGCCTCAGCAAGGTAGAAGTCAGTTCACCAGGCCACTACAGCACCTCCTTATCTGCGGGTTTGATGGTGAGGTTAGGATCGGTGTAGAGGGAGAGGAGGAGAGCCAAGTGAGGTTGGAATAGGAGAGAGGAGTGTTAAAGTCTAGACAGTTAATGTCCCACCTGCCATTATCACTTCTCATTTTTATTTTCAATCTGTGATTGTGGAGTGGGTCTCCAGGGGAACTCTGAGACATCACCTGGATATCCCGGAATTCTGTCCCGTGTTCCCAATGGCTGCTGTTCGTGGGACTGAAGGAGTGGCGGTTAGCAAACTCGCCTTTCACCGCCAGCAATCACTGACCACGATTCCATTCCTTCCACTGCCTGTAAGGAGTTTGTACGTTCTCCCTGTGACTGTGGGTTTCCATTGAGTGCTCCAGTTCTCTCCCACATTCCAATTAGGGTTAAGGAGTTGCAGCATGTTACGCTGCCGTCGGAAGTGTGCCAACACTTACCTCTTCGGACTGTCCATTGCACAGTATGTTTTGATGTATCTGTGGCAAATAAAGCTAATCTTTCAAGCCCAAACTAGGCCAGCCACGTGCAAAGTGTGGGATTCCTGATGAAGGGTCTCGGCCCGAAACATTGACTACTCTTTTCTCACGGATGCTGCCCTACCTGCTGAGTTCTTCCAGCGTCGTGTACGTATTCTTTGATCCACAGCATCTGCAGTTGTATTTGTGTGGGATTAAAAGTCTGGCGCAGGAATTAAATGTAAGTGGCAGGACTCTGGAACAGGGAGGTTAAGGGTTATGTTCATAGTCCATTGAAAGTGGTGGTGTAGCTAGATTCAGTGGTGAAGAAGGCATTTGGCATGTTTACCTTCATTAACGAGGGCACAAAGTACAGGAGCTGGAACATCCTGTTACAACTGACTCTGATTATGTCAGTCAGATCCTGCTGAAAGAGTTAAATTAGGGGGAGAGTTCACCTGGACCAGTTTGTTCAGTGTGACTGAAAGTAAATGATGTGATTGAGATGTCTTATGGGAGGTTGAGAGGAAGAATTATGGAGAAGAAGAATTTCAGAGTTATAAGTGAAACTTTGAACCATTGAATTCTCCATAGTGTACAGGGTTGGGGGAGGGCCTTCGCATCCAATCTAGAGCTGGGGCCTTCACAGCAGCACCAGGGGCCTCCTCACAGAGTCAGTGAGGAACTCCCTCCAACCTCCACGGGCTGATTAGGCTGCGAGCACTGGAAGTGGAGATGGATGATTCCTAGGAGACGTAGGTGGAGTGGAGATCCAGAAGTCTGGATCTAACTGAGTTGTGGGCCTGAGGGGCCTCCCTATGGTTTCTTGCTTCTGCCACTTTCAACAGTTCTGTCCTCTCTCCATCCAGCCTGTACAAATGCAACTGGCACGAACCAGCAGTGGAAATCCTCTCGTCCAGTAACGTCATGTCCATTGTCTGGAAGGAGGGACGTTACAGCAGCTCTCAGACCTTCAGATTCTCGGCACAGGCTCTGCCAATGCCAGGTGAGAAACTAATGCCTGCTGTCTGTCTGCATAACCACACTCACACTCTCTCCCACCCTGATCTCACCAAGGAGAGGGAACGGTACGGAAGCATTCACTCTGATCCTGCTGAACAGTCTCCTCCAGTCGGTAATTGTTTATTGTTGAGCCTCAGAGAAACTTAACTCTGTCCCTTTATTTTATAAGATGATACAATACGGAAACTGGCCCTTTGGCCCATCTATGGTCTGTACCCATCTAACCCTTTCCTATCCAAATATTTTTTTAAATGTTGTAACTTTTCCTGCCTCTACCACTTCCTATAACAGCTCGTTCCATTCACTTACCTGCCTCTCATGCCTCTCCGATGTCCTTTAGCATTTTTCCCGCTCACCTCAAAGCTGTGCCCTCTATGTCTAGACTTTCCTTCCTTGCAAGGAAGACCAACTAGCTACTTTGTCTCTGCCCCTCGTGATTTTATAAACTTGTCATCGTCATAATTCAGAATTATTAACCAGAATTCAGAATCATGTTTAATGGAGTCATAGAGTACAGCACAGAATAGGCCCTTCAGCCCATCTAGTCTATAACGAAGCCACTTATGATGGTTATCAATAACCCTTCCCTATCTATTACCTCTCAAAATATTATTTTAAATATTGTAATTTTTCCTGCCTCTACCACTACCACTTCCTGTAACAGCTCATTAATAATATTTATCAATAATATCACTGGCATATGTCATAGAATTTGTTGTTTTGTGGCAGCAACAATTGCAATATTTCATATTTTGTCTTATAAAATCATTGTTGAAAATGATGCTTTTGTTATGTTTGTACTGACCAAAATAAAATTTCATTCATTCATTAAATATACAAAAAATATACCATAAATTATAAGAATACACACACACACACACACACACACACACACACACACACACACACACGCACACACACACACATTTTAAGTTCAAAGTAAATTTATTATCAAGGTACATATACAGTGCCTGTAAAAAGTATTCACCCCCCCCCCCCCCCCGGAAGTTTTCATGTTTTATTGTTTTACAACATTGAATCGCAGTGGAATTAATTTGTACTTTTTTGACACAGTTCAACTGAAAAAGACTCTTGTGACAAAGTGCAAACAGATCTTCACAAAGTGGTCTAGATTAAACCCAAATATAAAACACAAAATAACTATTACGTTAAGTATTCAACCGTTTAAAGTCAGTATTTGGTAGATGCACCTTTGGCAGCAATTATAGCCTTGAGTCTGTGTGGATAGGTCTCTATCAGCTTTGCACATCTGGACACTGCAATTTTTCCCCATTCTTCTTTACAAAACTGTCCAAGCTCTGTCAGGTTGCATGAGGATCGTGAGTGAAGAGCCTTTTTCAAGTCCAGCCACAAATTCTCAGATGAATTGAGGTCTGGACTCTGACTTGACCATTCCAGGACATTAACTTAATTGTTTTTAAGCCATTCCTGTATAGCTTTGGCTTTATGCTTGGGGTCATTGTCTTGCTGGAAAACAAATTTTCTCCCAAGTCGCAGTTCTCTTGCAGACTGCATCAGGTTTTCCTCCAGGATTTCCCTGTATTTTGCTGCATTCATTTTACCCTCTACCTTCACAAGCCTTCCAGGGACTGCTGCAGTGAAGCATCCCCACAGCACGATGCAGCCACCACCATGCTTCACAATAGGGATGGTGAGTTTCTGATGATGTGTGGTGTTTGGATTACGCCAAACATAGCATTTAGTTTAATGGCCAAAGTGCTCAATTTTGGTTTCATTAGTCCACAGAACCTTCTTCCAGCTGAATTCAGAGTCTCCCTCATGCCACCTGGCAAACTCTAGCTGAGATTTCATGTGAGATTTTTTCCAACATTGGCTTTCTCTTTGCCACTCTCCCATAAAGCTGTGACTGGTGAAGCATCCGGGCAACAGTTGTTGTATGCACAGTCTCTCCCATCTGAGCGACTGAAGCTTGTGACTCTTCCAGAGTTGTCATAGGCCTCTTGGTGGCCTCCCTCACTAGTCCCCTTCTTGCACAGTCACTCAGTTTTTGAGGACGGCCTGCTCTGGGCAGATTTACAGCTGCGCCATATTCTTTCCATTTCTTGATGATTGACTTAACTGTACTCCAAGGGATATTCAGTGACTTGGAAATGTTCTTGTATCCATCTCCTGACTTGTGCTTTTTAATAACCTTTGTGTTGCTTGGAGTGTTCTTTTCATGGTGTAGTTTTTGCCAGGGTACTGACTCACCTGCAGTTGGGCCTTCCAGATACAGGTGTATTTTTACTACGATCAATTGAAACACCTTGACTCCATTTAACTAATTATGTGACTTCTGAAACCAATTGGCTGCACCAGTGATGATTTGGTGTGTGATATTAAAGGGGTGAATACTTATGCAATCAGTTATTTTGTGTTTTATATTTGTAATTAATTTAGAACATTTTGTAGAGATCTGCTTTAATTTTGGCATGAAAGAGTCTTCTTTTGCTGAGCAGTATCAAAAAAAGCCAAATTAAATCCACTGTGGTTCATTGTTATAAAACATGAAAACTTCCAGGGGGAATACCTTTTATAGCCACTACACGCCACCATGTACAACCCTGAACTGTGAATTTTCTTGCGGGCATTCACAATGAATACAAGAAGCACTGTAGAATCAATGAAAGACCATCTCCAACAGGACAGACAAACAACCAGTGTACAAGAGACAACATTCTGTGCAAATACAAAAAGAAATAATAATAACAACAAATAAATAAGCACTAAACATCGAGAACGTGAGATGAAGAGTCCTTGAAAGTGAGTCCACTGGTTCCTGAAGTTGTGCAGAAAGTGAACAAGAGTAGTGAGGGGGTGTTCATGGGTTCACTGTCCATTCAGAAATCAGATGGAGGGGAAGAAGCTGTTTCGAAATCATTGAGTGTGGGCTCTCAGGCTGTTAATCTTAATGGAATAAAAGTCCTGATCAGTGGCCGAGGCCCGAACTGTCGACTGTTTATTCCTCTCTATAGATGCTGCCTGACCTGCTGAGTTTCTCCAGCATTTCATGTGTTGCTCTGGGTTTCCACCATCTTCAGAACCTCTTGTGTTTTATGTCCAGCCTACTCAATCTCTCCTCGTAACTCCAGTCTGGGCAACATCCTTCCTGTGTCCCCCTTCAGCTCAGTTCCATTCTTCCTGTAGCTGGGTGGCCAATTTAAATGTGCAAATTAAATTCTTATGGCTTTGTTTTATTCTTATTTCAGAATGCTTCGCGAATATCACCTTGAGAGAAGAATGGGGCATTCAAGGCAATTGCAGCACGCCGTACTTTCCGAGTTATTACCCGCCCAATGCCCACTGTATTTGGTACTTCACTGTAAGTGACCTGCACACCAACACTCAATTTCAAAGTGAATCTGTCATCGAAGTACACACACGTCTTGAGAATCGTTTTCCTGTGGGCATACTCATAATGGAATAGTCACCACAACGGAGTCAATGAAAGGCTGCCGCAGCTTGGGCGTTCAACCAGTGTGCCGAAAACAAACTATGCAAATGCAAAATTAAAGAAATGACGATAATAAAGAAAGTTAGTCCATAGGTTGTGGGAACAGTTCAGTGATGGGATAAGTGAAGTTGAGTGAAGTTATCCCCTTTGTTCAAGAGCCTGATAGTTGAGGGTAGTAACTGTAGTACTTACATCCACAGTAATGAAGTCTTTTGAGAGGATGGCAAAGAAACAGATCAACTCCTGCATGAGAAGCAACTTGAAGCCACTCCAGTTTACCTACCAGAGCAACAGGGCCACAGCAGATGCTATCTCACTCAACCCTGGAACATCTGGACAGCAAAGATGCATCTTTATCGATTACAGCTCAGCATTCAATACTATCATCCCCTCAAAACTAATCAATAAGCTTCAAAACCTTGGCCTCAAGACCTCCTTGCACAGTTGGATCCTCCATTTCCTCACTCGCAGATGCCAGTCAGTTTGGCTTAGCAATAACATCTCCTCCACAATCTCCATCAGCACTGGTGCAACACGAGGCTGAATGTTTAGCCCCTGCTCTACTCACCTTACACTTAGGACTGTGTGGTTAAGCACAGCTCCAACACCATATTCAGGTTTGCTAATTACATCACTGACGTTGGCAGAATCAAAGATGGTGGTAAATCAGCACAGAGAAGGGAGATTGAAAATCTGGCTGAGTGGTGTCACAACAAGAACCCCTCACTCAATGCCAACAAGACCAGAAAGATGATTATTGACTTCGGGATGAGGAAACCAGAGGTCCACGAGCAAGTCCTCATTGGAGGATCAGAAACTTTAAATCCCTCGACATCATTATTTTGGAAAACCTGTCCTGATGCCAGCACGTAAGTGCAATTACAAAGAAAACATGGCAGTGCCTCTAAGGAGTTCACAAATATTTGGCTTAACATCTAAAACATTGACATGTTTTAGAGATGTGTAGTGGAGAGTATGTTGACTTACTGCATCACAGCCTGGTATGGAATCACCAATGCCCTTGAATGGAAATTCCTACAGAAAGTAGTGGATATGGCCCAGCCAATCACAGGTAAAGCCCTCCCTACCGTTGAGCACGTTTACACAGAACTTTGCCATGAGGGACGCCCACCACGTAGGTCACGCTCTCTTCTCAGTGCTGCCAATGAAAAGAAGGTTCAGGAGCCACGCCACCAGGTTCAGGATCAGTTATCACCCCTCAACCATCAGGCTTTTGAACCAGAGGGGATAACTTCACTCACCCCATCACTGAAATGTTCCCACAACCTATGGACTCACTTTCAAGGACTCTTCATCTCGTTCTTGATATTTATTTATTTATTATTATTATTTGTTTTGTATTTGCACTATCTGTTGTCTTTTGCACCTCAGTTGTTTGTCCTGTTGGGTTCAGTCTTTTATTGATTCTACTGCATTTCTTGTATTTGCTGTGTTTGCCCATGAGAAAATGAAGAAAATAAATCTTGTGGTTTTATATAAATCATATGATATAGAGGCAGAAATAGGCCATTTGGCCCATCAAGTCTGCTCCGCCAATTCATCATGGCTGATCCATTTCCCTCTCAGCCCCAGTCTCCTGCATCTCTTCATACCCTGACCAATCAAGAATCTATCAACCTTCGTCTTAAATAAACGCAACCATTTGGCCTCCACAGCAACCTGGGGCAACAAATTCCATAGATTTATGTCTCTCTGGCTGAAGAAATTCCTCCTCCTCTCCATTCTTAAAGGATGCCCACCCTATTCTGAGGCTGTGTCCTCTGGTCATCGACTCCCCCACCACAGGAAACATCTTCTCCACGTCCACGTTATCAAGGCCTTTCGAGATACAATAGGTTTCAACGAGGTCACACATCATTCTTCAGCATTCCAGAGCCTCATATCACCTGGCAACTTTGCAACAAAATCATCAATTCCATCATCCAAATCAATTACCTATATCGTAAAAAGCAGTGACCCTAACACAGACCCCTGTGGAACACCATTAGCCACCAGCAGGCGTAATAGTGTAGAGCTTAGCACAATGCTTTACGGTTCCAGTGACCCATGATAAATTCCCACTGCTGCCTGTAAGGAGTTTGCACGTTCTCCCCTTGATTGCGTGGGTTTCCTCCGGGTGCTCCGGTTTCCTCCCACAGTTCAGAGACATACCATCTGGTAGGTTAATTGGTCATTGTAAATTGTCCTGTGGTTGGGTAGGATTAAATCGTGGGGTACTGGGTGACGTGGCACGCTTCATGCTGTATGTCAATCAATAAGTAAATAAATGATCCCTTTATTCCCACACTCTGCCTTCTGCCAGTCAGCCACTGTTTTATCCATGCTAGAATCTTTCCTGTAATACCATGGGCTCACAGCTTGTTAAGTAGCCTCATGTGTGGCACCTTGTCAAAGGCCTTCTGAAAATCCAGGCACACATCATCAACCAATTCTCCTTTGTCTATCCTGTTTGTTATTTCTTCAAATAATTCCAGCAGATCTGTCGGGCAAGATTTTCCTTTGAGGAACCCAGGCTGCTTATCACGTGCCTCCAAGTATCCCAAAAGCAATCGACTCCAACCACTGAGGTCAGACGAGCTGGCCTGTAATTCCCTTTCCTCATGCCTCTCTCCCTTTTTGAAGAGTGGAATGACATTTGCAATCTTATAGTCCTCTAGAACCATGCCAGAATCTAGAGATTCTTGAAAGATCATTACTAATGCCTCCACCATCTCTTCAGCCACTTCTTTCAGAACCCTGTAGTACATCACTTGTCCAGCCGACTTACCTAACTTCGGATTGTGACATATATGTACTTTGATAATAAATCTGCTATGATGAACTTTACTCAGTTGTCACAGTGAAAGGCCAGGGACCTGGTTCACCTTCTCTCTGTGTCCTGTCTCACCCCACAGGTCCCATCCCTTGACTATGGAATCACTTTGTGGTTTGACGGCTACGAACTGGACACACCCTTGTTCAGAGATCCCTGCTCCCAAGGCCAGTGGATGATACAAAACCGAAAGTAAGTTTGACCTCTTCTTGTTGTTTTTTTTGTTCTTTTCCTCCTTCCATCTTCCCCGGTCACACCTGGTGGAGTACAGTTGACAAATATGACCGGCATTTACAGAAAACCGGGTGACGCGGTAGCATTGCGGTTACTTTGCAGGCCCTGTGGTCACCATCCCAGATTCCGTCCCTGCCGCAGACTGTAAGGAGTTTAGGTGTTTCGTCCCTGTGACTGTGCGGGTCTCCAGCTCCAGTTTCCTCCCACAGTCCAAAAACGTACCAGTTCAGGTTAGTGAGTTGCGGGCATGCTGGGTTGGGACAGGACGCACGGCAACACTTGCTGGCTGCCTCCAGCACATCCTCGGACTGTGTTGGTCATCAACTGTGCGTTTAACTGTGTGTTTCAAGGTACATGTGAGAAATAAAACTAATCTTTATCCTCTATTAAAGCACCTTCCAGCACCTCGTGATGCCCCCCCGGTTCTGTTGAGTACCTGCGATTGCGGTTGTGTTGTGGAAGCCAGTGTGTGTACAGCAAGATCCCACGGGCTGGGTCCATTCGCCGCTGCTTTGCGGGTGCTTTGAAGCCCAGCAGAGAAGGGCCGAAAGGCATCACCTGTGGCAATGCTGCACTCCCCTGGTACCACACGGGAGCGTCACTTCCAACCTGGTGTGCTGGAGAGGGAATCGGGCTAACCACTGACCGAGCAGAGCTCAGCGTTCCTTCTTCCCAAGTACAGAACAGTGCTTGTGTCCAATTGCACTGCATCACGAAGGTCTCCCTCATTCCCTACACAGCCACCCTCCAGTAGGTGCTGTGGACCCCGTCCCGAACTCCGGAGCAGAGTTTCTCCCAGCTCTTCCACAAAGGAAATTCAGGAACTTCCAGGTGGAACTTAAACCAAGACAAAATTAGAGGAGGTCTTTAGGGCACTTGTGGAGGGTATCAGCCTCAAATTAGTTTCTTCTCTTCATGACTTGCCCATCTCCTTTGGTCACAAACAAGAGAAAATCTGCCGATGCTGGAACTCCGAGCGACACGCACAAAATGCTGGAGGAACTCGGCAGGCCAGGCAGCACGCAGGACTGTACTCTTTCCCCAGATGCTGTCTGGCCTGCCGAGTCCCTCCAGCATTTTATGTGTGTTGCTCCTTCCTCTGGACCTGTCCTTAAGGCCGGGGGTTGTAGTGGCGGTAAGCTCCCGCAACCTGTTAAATTCCAGCCACTGTCTGTAAAAACTTTGTATCTTCTCACCGTGACCGTGGGTTTCCTCCAGGTGCTCTGGTTTCCTCCCACAGTCCAAAGATGTACTGGTCGGTCGGTTAATTGGTGATTGTAAACTGTCCTGTGATTAGGCTAGGGTTAAATCGGGGGTTGCTGGCAGCGCAGCCCGAAGGGCTGGAAGGGCCCATTCCACGCTGTATCTCAATAAACTTTTTTAAAAATACTTCCAATGGCGTGTGTCTCAAACAGCCTCTGACAACCAAGTTCAGCTACTGGCCTTCACGTGAGGTTTAGCTACTAAACCAGTGGTTCCCAACGTGGGGCGTACACCCTACAGGGGGGTAATTTGATTTTTAAGGGGGGCAATTCGAGAATGAGTTATTAACAGTGAATTTTTTCTAGTAAGTCTGTGTGAGTATGAGTGTGTGTGCGAGTTAATACATATGTGTATATACAGTATGCATACATAAAAATACTTGTGTATGTACATATGTAATTGCGTAAGTACTGTATATATAGTGTATCACCATCATTACAACCATCAAATGGCTTTCATAATTAAATTAATGAATTGACTGATGTAGGAAGGAACGAATGAACAAGTCCAAATGCGTAAGAAACTCGTACGAGGTCGCGCCAATGCTGCTTTTTGCAGTAGCTTTCGGTTCTTGGTGGTGTGAAGGTGTGTACATTGCGTCATCTCTTTTAAACGGTGTATCTGTCTTTGCATGCTGTAGAAACGAATCGGCATTGTTTTATTTATTTATTATTATTATTATTTTAATATCACTTAATGTTGTCTTTTTTACAATTTCTTAGTAATTTCTTCCTCAGAACTTTAACAGTCCTTTGGTTCTTTTATTTTTCTCTTTCATGAATGCCATGTTCTTTGGAAGCTTGTTTAAACCAAGTTAATGGTCTTTTAGGCTTCCTCCAGGTGAATAGGAGTTCACTTTTTGAATAATAAGAATTATATATCACCACAGGGGGCATCAGGATTTTAGAGGTGATTAGGTGGGGCATGGCCAAAAAAAGGTTGGGAACCACTGTACTAAACCCAGTGGAACCATTGCTACTGGGAGGAGATGGGGCAAGGGCGGGTTACTGGTGCCTTAAAACCTGTCACTTCGGGCAGATGGGGCTCGTCAGCCCTGGTTGGCAGCTCATCTAGGGCAAGAAAACTTTGATCTCAAACCTCCGCTGCCTTGCAGCTATACCTGCTCATGGGGGAAGGCTTCAGGAGGAAACCCAGAGGGAAAAGTCCAGAGCGGGAGTCCCTAAGGCAGTCCTGCATTCGGTTCTGCGATGGCATTGGTGCTAAATTGTATCGGTCTCTCCAGTTCCGTTGGATTTATCGGCTGCATGGAGAGGGGGAGCCTGCTACACGGGCAACAGCTTGCTCTCCATATCGTACTGCCCTGGCTTGCGTATCTAGACAACTAAGACACAATGTCCATGGTCAACCCCGACCAACAGACCTCTATCAGATTCCTTCTTCCTCAACAATTTACCTCTTTCACTTACCAAAGTTCAAATTCGAAGGTAAATTAATTTAGAGAGTACACATATGTTACCATTCATGACTTTGAGGTTCATTTTCTTGGTGAGCATTCACAGGAAAGTAAAGAAATACAATAGAAATAGCACAGAAAACTAACAGACAACCGACGTGCAACAGAAGGTGAATTGTCCAAGTAAGAGATCTACAACGTGAGGACAGGGCACGGTGGTGGTTAACACGACGCTTTAAGGTGCCGGTGATCACCAGTTGGCTTTCAATTTCTGTCGCCGACTGGAAGGAGTCTGAATCTATGTGGAATTCCACCAGGGTGCTGTGGTTCCCTCCCACATTCCAAAAACATACAGGTTAGGGGTCCGTAAGTTGTGGGCGTGCTATTTTGTCGCCAGGAACTTGGTGACACTTCTCGGTTTGTGCCCCTCCTCCTTCCGTTTCTCCCATGGCCCACTCTCCTCTCCTGTCAGACTCCTTCTTCTCCAGCCCTTGACCTTGCTCACTCGCCTATCACCTTCCAGCCGACCTCCTTCTCCTCCCCCCCCCCCCCCCCCCACCTTTTTCTTCTGGCGTCTTCCCTCTTCCTTCTCGGTCCTGAAGAAGGGTCTCGGCCCGAAGCGTCGGCTGTTTATTCATTTCCGTAGGTGCTGCCTGACCTGCTGAGCTCCCCCAGCATTTTGTGTGCGTTCTCCTTGGACTGCGTTGGTCAGTGACTACTTTAGCACTAATGATTTCATTTTTGAAATACATATTTTACTGTAATTTATAGTAAATTTCATGTATTGTACTGTACTGCTGTCAGAGAACAACAAAATTCACAGAATACCGTATGTCCACAATTGGTTTTTTTATTTGTTTATTGTGATACCATGTGGAATAGGCCTTCTGCCCTTCGAGCCATACAGCCCAGCAATTCCCGATATCACCTCAGCATAATCACAGGGCAGTTTACACTGACCAATGGTGTGGACTGTGGGAGGAAACCGGAACCCAGGCGGCCACAGGGAGAACGTACAAACTCCTTACAGGCAGCAGCAGGAATTTTTTGCAGGCATACAAATACCAGAAACCTGATCCTGATTCTCATTCAGATTTTGACGGAAAACAGAGGTATTTTGATAAATAATCTTTAAAGAGTCCTTGAAAGGGAGACTGTAGGTTGTAGAATCACCTCCCTACTTTTCACATCATTCCCACTTCCCTCGCCCACCCACCTCCCACCTACCCCATTACTGGGACCCTCCCCCCCCCCCCATCACCTGAAGCATGCCTAACGCCACCTCCTCTCCCCCCAGGCTGTGCGGAAAGAGACTGCTGCAACCGTACGCGGAGAGAATCTTCGCCGTGACGCTGACCACAAGAGTGATCTTCAGCTCCGAGGTGACGCTGACGGGGCCGGGCATCCAGTTCCAGTACAGCCTCTTCAACCAATCCGACCGTACGTGCGTTTGGGGCGGGGGCGCAGTGTGTTGGTTGGGCCTCGTGGAGATGCTAGTTCCATCCAGCTCCAGATTCCTTTTCCCTGTGGTGGGGCAGCAGGAAGCCCCTCCCTGAGGCTTTTTCCCAGGGCAGAACTGGCTAATTTGAGGGATGATTGGAGAAGAGTATCGAGATACTTCTGCCCACAATGCTATGCCAAACTTTTAACCTACTGCAAGATCAGTCTAACCCCCTCCCGCATATCCCTCCATTTTTCTATCATCCACATGCCTATCTATGAGTTTCTTAAACGTCCCTAATGTTTCTGCCTCTACCACCACCTCTGGCAGGCCGTTCCACGCACCCACCACTCTCTGTGTGAAGAACTTAACTCTGTCATCCCTCCTATTTGATGTTGAGGCTTCTGTCGGTCAGGGGCGACCGCGGATGTTGCATTAGCTGTCTGGATACGCAAGCCAGGGCGGTACAATATGGAGAGCAAGCTGTTGCCCGTGTAGCAGGCTCCCCCTCTCCACGTATCTGATGAACCCAAAGGAACTGCAGAGACCGATACAGTTTGGTAGCAGCGGCGTCACAGGAGTTGTCAGTCAGCATTGGACAGCATTGCCTTAGAGACTCCAGCTCTGGACTTTTCCCTCGGGGTTTACTCCCGAAGTCTTCCCCATGAGTGGGTATAGCCACGAGGCAGTGCAGGTTTGAGATCAGAGTTTTCCTTCTCCTAATGGCAGACAAGCCCCATCTGCCCAAAATAACTGGCTTTAATGCACCAGTATCCCACCTTTGCCCTTCTCCTGTCAGTAGAAACAGTTACGCCAGGCTTAGTAGCTAAGCCACACGTGAAGGCCAGGAAGTGGACTGGGTTGTCAGAGGCTATTTGAGGTGCACACCATTGGAAGCATTTAATAGATAGTGGGAGTTGGTCCCCATAACAACCCCTGGCTATACCTGTGCATACAAATTATGCCCCTTCGTATTGGCCACTTCCACTCTGAGAACTGTTCTCTGGTTATCCACTCTTTCTATGCCTCTTATCCGTTTGTACACCTCTATCAAGTTTCCTCTCAAGAAAAAAGCCCTAGCCCCACTCGACCTGTTTTCACAAAAAATGCCCTCTAATCCAGGCAGTATCCCTGGTGAATCTCCTCTGCAACCTTCAGCATCCTCCCTACAGTGAGGCAATCAGAACTGAACACAATATTCCAAGCGGGGTCGAACCACGGTTTTATAGAGTCATCCCAGAGACCTTAAGAATCAGATTCGTGAGGTTAGAATGACCAGTTGCTCAGATGTGAGGAGTCAGTATTAGAGAACAAAATATGACTTAAAACACTGTTACCACACACCGTTTCCAGCCTCTTCACATTTTCTCAACTTTCATCGCCATTGCCAGGTTTGATCAAACACCTTTCATTAAACGTAAAATTACACACTTGCTGTGGCAGGATTTGGGAGGATGTGATAGCATCTATGGGTGACTTGTCTAGTTACAGGTAATCTGGATAAGGGGACCCTGTGGGAAAAGTGTCCATTTATACCACAGGGTTCGAAGTAAATTTGTAAAATATCTCACCATACACAACCCTGAGATTCATTTTCTTGTGGGCATTCACAAAAACAATGAAAGACCACACCCAAAAGTACAGACAAACAATGTGCAAAAGACAACAAATCGTGCAAATACAAAAAGAAAGTAATAAATAAATAAACAGTAAATATCAAGAACAGGAGATGCAGACAGCTTCAAAGTGATTCCATAGGTTGTGGGAACAGTTCAGTGATGGGACAAGTGATACGGAGTGAAGTTATTCCCTCTAGTTCAAGAGCCTGACGGCTGAGGGGTAATAACTGTTGCTGAACCGAGTGGTGGGGGTCCTGAGACTCCTGCAGCAGCGAGAGGAGAGCACGGCCTGGGTGGTGGGGGTCCTGAGACTCCTGCAGCAGCGAGAGGAGAGCACGGCCTGGGTGGTGGGGGTCCTGAGACTCCTGCAGCAGCGAGAGGAGAGCACGGCCTGGGTGGTGGGGGTCCTGAGACTCCTGCAGCAGCGAGAGGAGAGCACGGCCTGGGTGGTGAGGGTCCCTGATGATAGATGCACCTTTTCTGCGACAGTGCTCTGTGTAGATGGCGGAGAGGGCTTTACCTGTGATGGGACGTGCTCAGTTTTTAGTTCTACAAACAATTTAAAAGACAGGCTTTTCACTGTGTCTCGGTATGTGGGACAGTGATAAGCCAATACTGATACGAGGGGCATTTCCTGTTGCCTCGGTAAAGTAGCCATGGATCTGCGAAACTGCAGCTTTGCATTGACTGTTCCTCTGTCTGTGTTACAGCCTGCCCCGAAGGTGTCTTGTGCACGGTGTCTGGTCTCTGCGTCCCAGAGTGCGACGGCCTGAAAGACTGCAGCAATAACGTGGACGAGAACAACTGTGGTAAAACAAAACGCTGCATCTTTCCCAGAGGGAGCTGGGGTGGGGGGGGGGGGGGGTCAGCTACCAGACAAGGCCCGATTCTGCAGGTGCCGGAAATCCAGAGCAACACACTGGAGGAATTCAGCAGGTCAGTCAGCATCTGTGGCAACGAATAGGCGATCGACATTTTGGGCCGAGGCCCTTCATCAAGACTAGAAAGGAAGGGGGAAGAAGCGGGGATGAAAAGGTGGGGGGAGGGGAAGGAGGCTAGCTGGAAGGTGACAGGTGAAGCCAAGGGGACGGATAAGGTAGAGGGCTGGAGAAGGAAGAATCTGATAGGAGAGGAGAGTGGACCGTGGGAGACAGGGAAGAGAAGGGGCACCATGGGAAGAGGTGATGGCCAGACTGGGGAAGAGGGAGAAAAAGATCACCGGAAGGAGAAGTTGACGTTCATCGGGTTGGAGGCTTCTCCTCCCTGAGAGTGGCCTAACTGTGGCAGAAGAGGAGGCCATGGAAAGACATGTTGCTCTAATTTTGTAATACAGATCTCCTGTTTAAATCTCCTCAATGCGCTCACCCTATACCCACCTTCCCTATCTCTGGAACTTTCTCCAGCTGCACAGCATTCAGTCCTGATGTCGGGTGCTGTCTGTGTGGAGTTTGCATGCTCCCCCTGTGGACAAGACACAAACAAATCTTGACCAACACACTCAAAAGACTTAGAGGAGCTCAGAAGGTCGGGCAGTATCTGCGGAGGGTAATGGACTGCTGTTGAAGCACAAAACGCTGACTGTTCATTTTCCTCCATAGATGCTGCCTGACTTACTGAGTTCCTCCAGAACTCTGAGTGTGTTGGGCCCTGTGACAGTGTAGGTTTCTCTTGGGTGCTCCCACATCCCAAAGGTGGGTTACCTAGCAGCAGTAAGTTGTTTCTAGAGCGAGTGCATTTATTCCTGTTTATATACAGGTTACGGAGGAGAATGTGTTTGCTGCCTTGAGGCAAGTTTGAGTGGATAAATCCCCAGGGCCTGACCAGCTGTTCCCTCAGACCCTGTGGGAGGGGTAGCAGAAACTGCAGGAGCCCTGGCAGAGATATTTAACATGTCCTTAGCAACAGGTGAGGTGCTGGAGGAATGGAGAATAGCTAATGTTGTTCCGTTGTTTAAGAAAGTCTCTAAGGATGAGCTGGGAAACTAAAGACACATGAGCTTGATATCAGTTGTGTGTGAAAGTTATTGCAAGGGACTTGGATAGTCAGGGACTCATTAAGGGTAGTCAGCATGGCTTCGTGTGTGGTAGGTCATATCTAACCAATCTTATAGTTTTTCTTTTTTTTTTGTAATTTATTTTTTATTGAAGTTCATCATCAAACAAACATTTCCATAAGATGTATTTCAGATATTGTACATATATATCATATAGTCATATATGCCACAAATCTCCACATAATATTTATCTGAGGTATGCACTTATAGAAAAGAGTGGAAAGAAAGAACAGGCAAAAGGAGAAAACTATGTACAAGTAGGGAGTGATCTTTTTTTACAACATATTCATTGATTTGTGAGAATAAAATCAGGCCTATGAGGTGTTAAGTAGTTAAACCATTTTTCCCAGTATCAATCGAATTGTTCCAACTCATGATTAACAGATGCTGTTATCTTCTCCATTTTGTAAATGTCTGTTCTAATTTCCATCCATGCATTTAAGGTTGGACTCTCCTGTGATAACCACTTCCTAGTAAGAGTCTTTTTACCGGCCACCAGCTGTACATTTGTTAAATATTTATCTCTTTTCAACCATTCTAGAGGTATATACCCAAACAAGGAAATTATCAGGAAGGTTGATGAAGGCAAGGCAGTGCATGTTGTCTCCATGGCCTTTGACAAGGCCCCACATGGGAGGCTGGTCAAGAAGAATCAGCCTTTTGGTATTGAGGATGAAGTTGTAAATGGAATTAGACACTGGTTTAGTGGGAGAAGACAGAGAATGGTAGTAGATGGTTGCTTCTCTGACTGGAGGCCTGTGACTAGTGGAGTACCACAGGGATTGGTGCTGGGCCCTTCATTACTTGTCATCCATATCAATAATCTGGATGATACTGTGCTTAACTGGATCAGCAAATTTGTGGATGACACCAAGATTGGGGATGTCATGGACAGCAAGGAGGGCTTTCAAACTCGTAATGGGAACTGGACCAGCTGGAAAAATGGCTGATGGAATTTAATACAGACAAATGTGAGGTGTTGCACTTTGGGATAACCAACCAAAGTAGGTCTTAAACTGAGGATTGTGGTAGAACAGAGGGATCTGGCGATAGAAATCCATAATTCTTTGAAAGTGGTATCACAGTTAGATGTGGTTTTAGCACATTGAATTGAACTTCATAATTCAAAACATTAAGTATATGAGTTGAGATATTGTGTTGAAATTGTGAGGCCTAATTTGGAGTATTGTGTGCATTTCTGGTCACCTACCTACAGGAAAGATGTCAATAAGCTTGAATGACCACAGAGAAACTTTACAAGGATGTTTCTGGGATTTGATAGCCTGAATAGTTTGGGAAGTTATGCCCTGGAGCACAAGAGAAAGGGAGATCTGGCTGAAGTATACAAAATTATAAGTGGTATAGGTAGGATAAATGCAAGCAGGCTTTTTTCACTGAGATTGTGAGAGACTAGAATTAAAGGTCATGGGTTAAGGGTGAAAGTTAAAATGTTTAAGGGAAACAAGGGTACACACACATGCACACACACTTATTTTGAAATGTTCTGAATATGGAGTAACTTTTGCAAAACTTAGTTTTCATTGTATCTCTGTAGCTGACAATAATAATCCAATTCTGATACCAAAGTACCAGCTGGGTCAGTCCTGATGAGCAGTACTCAACAGCCGCTTGCCCCATCACCTGCCCCTCCCAATAAATTCCTTTCCCCTCCCCCTACCTTCTTCCACCTTCCTTTCCAGTCCTGATGAAAGGTCTCAACCGGAAATATCGACCATTTATTCCTCTCCACAGATGCTGCCAGACCTGCTGAGTTTCTCCAGCATTTTAAGTGTGCTACTCCGGATTTCCAGCATCTGTATAATCTTGTGTTTTTATAAGTTACCACCTTTCCTGTCTGCATTCAGTTCTCAGCTTAAACATTGATGGCGGTGTTAAGTTTGTGCTCATGAAAGAGTAAAAAAAAATTCAATCATGTGTTTAGTTTTCAAATGAATGGGGTGAATGGTGAAGACAGTGATACTTACAGGATGTGTTTGTGGTGACCTAACCTTCCCATGTTGAATGCTCCCTCCCTCATGGTTTCTATCCTCCTTCCCTTCCTCCCATGGTCCACTCTCCTCTCCTATCAGATTCCTCCTTCTTCAGCCCATCACCTTTTCCACTTATCACCTTCCAGCTTCTTACTTCATTAACCCCTCCCCTACCCATCTGACTTAACCTATCACCTGCTATGTCCTCCATCTCCTCACCCCACCTTCTATTCTGGCATCTTCTCCCCCACCCCCAACTTCCTTTCCAGTCCTGATGAAGGGCTTGGACCATGGATGCTGCCTGACCTGCTGAGTTCCTTCGTCATCTTGTGTGTGTTCCTTGTAGTTTGTGTTCCCCAGTTCACTGTGTCTCCCTCCTCCTTCAGACCCCACCTCTCCCCATCAAACGTGTGTGTGTTGTTCCTTGGCACACCTTGTGGCACATCGGGTGGCACTTCATGACGTTTCTGTAGCATTCAACTTTTTATAACGAGGCTGAGCCGCTAGCTCGATGCTCGTGGATGGACAGCGGCCGGATTCGAACCCGGGGCCATTTGCCTCGATGTCTGATGCTGATGCCAACTACACTTATCAACCTTGACCTTTTGTTTTATTTAGAGATACAACATGGAACAGGCCCTGCTGGCCCAGCAAGTTAAAATAACCAATTAACCTACAAATGAGTACTTCTTTGAATTGTGGGAGGAAAGCCACGCATCCACAGGGAGGACACAGACGACAGGGGAATTAAACTCTGAACTCTGATGGCCCGAGCTGTAACAGTGTTGCACTAACCGCTAATTTCCGTGCTCTGTAAACGCCTCTTAGGAACAGAGTGTGCACGTTCTCCTCTGTGACCACGTGGGTTTCCTCCGGGCGCTCCGCCTTCTTCCCACATTCCAAAGACGTACAGGATAGGGTCAGTGAGTTGTGGGCACGCTCTGTTGCCGCCGGAAGTGCGACGATACTTGCAGGCTGTCCCCAGCACAATCCTCACGGATTTGATGCGACGCAAATGAAACGTTTCATTGCATGTGACAGAGGAAACTAACCTCTGATCTTGGACACAGTGATGGTACTGATGGTGATCTTCTAAACTTCTGTAGATTCAGAAAGGTAAGCTTGGAACGTAGCAATCAAAACCTTACCGAGGAAGAAAGGGAGAGGAGAAAATACAGTTATAGACTGTTTAGGTTCAAATCAATCAAGGAAAATGTTGGATATTCATTCAGTGGCCACTTTATTCAGTACCTCCTTCAATAAAGTGGCCTCTGTGTGTATGTTCGTGGTCTTCTGCTGCTGTAGCCCATTCACTTCAAGGTTTGATGTGTTGTGCAATCAGAGATGCTTTTCTGCGCACCACTGTTGTAACGTGTGGCTATTTGAGTTACCGTCACCTTTCTGTCAGCTTGGCCATTCTCCTCTGACCTCTCTCATTAACAAGGTGTTTCCGCCCACAGAACTGCCTGTTTAGAGATACATTGTGGTGCCAACCTTCCAGCTCAAAGACACCCCGCCCAGCAACTCACTGATTTAACCCAAGAATTTACAGTCACCAATTCACCTACTAATAGGTACAAACCAACTTTGTACTGTGCGAGGAAGCCGGATCACCCGGAGGAAACCCAGTCATTCCTGTGCATGAAAACCCCCGGAGATCAGCAGTTTCTGAGATACTCAAATCACCAACGATCATTCCACAGTCAAACTCTCTTAGATCACATTTCTTCCCCATTCTGATGTTTGGTCTGAACAACAACTGAACCTCTTGACCATGTCTGCATGCTTTTATGCATTGAGTTCCTGCCGCATGATTGGCTGATTAGATATTTGCGTTAATAAGCCGGTGTGCCTAATAAAATGGCCACTGAGTGTTTACATAGAAAATAGTAACAATGACTGATTTTTATTCGGGAAAATAATATTTGAAAATTCTGCTGGATTTTTTTGAGGTTGTAACTCAACCTTTCCGTAATGAGATTCTTCCCCCACTCTTTCCACCTCCCAAGCTTGCCTCCTCACACTCCCTCCACCTCACTTCCTCTTTCACTCCCCTCCCTCTTACACTCGTTGTCCGATGATTCACCGAGCCTCTCTCTGTCTCTCTCTTTCCCTAGTCTGTCCTGCGCAGTATCTGTGCGACGGGGAGAGCAGCTCCTGCCTCTCGCTTCACAAGGTCTGCAACCACCTGAGCGACTGTGAAGGAGAGAGTGACGAGGAGAGCTGTAATGAAGGTAGGTCCCACGCCGGCCATTTTGGCATCTCTCTCCAAGGAATCTTCCTCACTCAAGCTGCCAGCATCACCAACTCTCAAAGCTCAGCTTGCAGTTTGCTCACTTTATGTTGAAATATTTTTGCACATGCTCGTTGTGTGTGTGTATCTGTGTCTTTGTGTATATGTGTCAGTGAGTGTGTGTGTGTGTGTGTGTGTGTGTGTGCTTCTGTGTCTTTGTGTATATGTGTCAGTGAGTGTGTGTGTGTGTGTGCTTCTGTGTCTTTGTGTATATGTGTCAGTGAGTGTGTGTGTGTGTATATCTGTATATGTGTGTGTGTATCTGTGTCTTTGTGTATATGTGTCAGTGAGTGTGTGTGTGTGTGTGTGTGTGTGCTTCTGTGTCTTTGTGTATATGTGTCAGTGAGTGTGTGTGTATCTGTATATGTGTGTGTGCTTCTGTGTCTGTGTATATGTGTCAGTGAGTGAGTGTGTGTGTGTGTGTGTGTGTGCTTCTGTGTCTTTGTGTATATGTGTCAGTGAGTGTGTGTGTGTGTATATCTGTATATGTGTGTGTGTATCTGTGTCTTTGTGTATATGTGTCAGTGAGTGTGTGTGTGTGTGCTTCTGTGTCTTTGTGTATATGTGTCAGTGAGTGTGTGTGGGTGTGTGTATCTGTATATGTGTGTGTGCTTCTGTGTCTTTGTGTATATGTGTCAGTGAGTGTGTGTGTATCTGTATATGTGTGTGTGCTTCTGTGTCTTTGTGTATATGTGTCAGTGAGTGTGTGTGTATCTGTATATGTGTGTGTGCTTCTGTGTCTTTGTGTATATGTGTCAGTGAGTGTGTGTGTATCTGTATATGTGTGTGTGCTTCTGTGTCTTTGTGTATATGTGTCAGTGAGTGTGTGTGTGTGTGTATCTGTATATGTGTGTGTGCTTCTGTGTCTTTGTGTATATGTGTCAGTGAGTGTGTGTGTGTGTGCTTCTGTGTCTTTGTGTATATGTGTCAGTGAGTGTGTGTGTGTGTGTGTATCTGTATATGTGTGTGTGCTTCTGTGTCTTTGTGTATATGTGTCAGTGAGTGTGTGTGTATCTGTATATGTGTGTGTGCTTCTGTGTCTTTGTGTATATGTGTCAGTGAGTGTGTGTGTGTGTATCTGTATATGTGTGTGTGCTTCTGTGTCTGTGTATATGTGTCAGTGAGTGTGTGTGTGTGTGCTTCTGTGTCTTTGTGTATATGTGTCAGTGAGTGTGTGTGTATCTGTATATGTGTGTGTGCTTCTGTGTCTTTGTGCATATGTGTCAGTGAGTGTGTGTGTGTGTGTATCTGTATATGTGTGTGTGCTTCTGTGTCTTTGTGTATATGTGTCAGTGAGTGTGTGTGTGTGTATCTGTATATGTGTGTGTGCTTCTGTGTCTGTGTATATGTGTCAGTGAGTGTGTGTGTGTGTGTGCTTCTGTGTCTTTGTGTATATGTGTCAGTGAGTGTGTGTGTGTGTGTGCTTCTGTGTCTTTGTGTATATGTGTCAGTGAGTGTGTGTGTGTGTGCTTCTGTGTCTTTGTGTATATGTGTCAGTGAGTGTGTGTGTGTGTGTATCTGTATATGTGTGTGTGCTTCTGTGTCTTTGTGTATATGTGTCAGTGAGTGTGTGTGTGTGTATCTGTATATGTGTGTGTGCTTCTGTGTCTGTGTATATGTGTCAGTGAGTGTGTGTGTGTGTGTGCTTCTGTGTCTTTGTGTATATGTGTCAGTGAGTGTGTGTGTGTGTGTGTGTGTGCTTCTGTGTCTGTGTATATGTGTCAGTGAGTGTGTGTGTGTGTGCTTCTGTGTCTTTGTGTATATGTGTCAGTGAGTGTGTGTGTGTGTGTGTGTGTGCTTCTGTGTCTTTGTGTATATGTGTCAGTGAGTGTGTGTGTGTATCTGTATATGTGTGTGTGCTTCTGTGTCTTTGTGTATATGTGTCAGTGAGTGTGTGTGTGTATCTGTATATGTGTGTGTGCTTCTGTGTCTTTGTGTATATGTGTCAGTGAGTGTGTGTGTGTATCTGTATATGTGTGTGTGCTTCTGTGTCTGTGTATATGTGTCAGTGTGTGTGTGTGTGTGTGTGTGCTTCTGTGTCTTTGTGTATATGTGTCAGTGAGTGTGTGTGTGTATCTGTATATGTGTGTGTGCTTCTGTGTCTTTGTGTATATGTGTCAGTGAGTGTGTGTGTGTGTATCTGTATATGTGTGTGTGCTTCTGTGTCTGTGTATATGTGTCAGTGAGTGTGTGTGTGTGTGCTTCTGTGTCTTTGTGTATATGTGTCAGTGAGTGTGTGTGTATCTGTATATGTGTGTGTGCTTCTGTGTCTTTGTGCATATGTGTCAGTGAGTGTGTGTGTGTGTATCTGTATATGTGTGTGTGCTTCTGTGTCTGTGTATATGTGTCAGTGAGTGTGTGTGTGTGTGCTTCTGTGTCTTTGTGCATATGTGTCAGTGAGTGTGTGTGTGTGTATCTGTATATGTGTGTGTGCTTCTGTGTCTGTGTATATGTGTCAGTGAGTGTGTGTGTGTGTGCTTCTGTGTCTTTGTGTATATGTGTCATTGAGTGTGTGTGTGCTTCTGTGTCTTTGTGTATATGTGTCAGTGAGTGTGTGTGTGTGTGCTTCTGTGTCTTTGTGTATATGTGTCAGTGAGTGTGTGTGTGTGTGTGCTTCTGTGTCTTTGTGTATATGTGTCAGTGAGTGTGTGTGTGTATATCTGTATATGTGTGTGTGTATCTGTGTCTTTGTGTATATGTGTCAGTGAGTGTGTGTGTGTGTGTGTGTGTGTGCTTCTGTGTCTTTGTGTATATGTGTCAGTGAGTGTGTGTGTATCTGTATATGTGTGTGTGCTTCTGTGTCTGTGTATATGTGTCAGTGAGTGTGTGTGTGTGTGTGTGCTTCTGTGTCTTTGTGTATATGTGTCAGTGAGTGTGTGTGTGTGTGTATATCTGTATATGTGTGTGTGTATCTGTGTCTTTGTGTATATGTGTCAGTGAGTGTGTGTGTGTGTATCTGTATATGTGTGTGTGCTTCTGTGTCTTTGTGTATATGTGTCAGTGAGTGTGTGTGTGTGTGTGTGTGTGCTTCTGTGTCTTTGTGTATATGTGTCAGTGAGTGTGTGTGTATCTGTATATGTGTGTGTGCTTCTGTGTCTTTGTGTATATGTGTCAGTGAGTGTGTGTGTATCTGTATATGTGTGTGTGCTTCTGTGTCTTTGTGTATATGTGTCAGTGAGTGTGTGTGTGTGTGTATCTGTATATGTGTGTGTGCTTCTGTGTCTTTGTGTATATGTGTCAGTGAGTGTGTGTGTGTGTGCTTCTGTGTCTTTGTGTATATGTGTCAGTGAGTGTGTGTGTGTGTGTATCTGTATATGTGTGTGTGCTTCTGTGTCTTTGTGTATATGTGTCAGTGAGTGTGTGTGTATCTGTATATGTGTGTGTGCTTCTGTGTCTTTGTGTATATGTGTCAGTGAGTGTGTGTGTGTGTATCTGTATATGTGTGTGTGCTTCTGTGTCTGTGTATATGTGTCAGTGAGTGTGTGTGTGTGTGCTTCTGTGTCTTTGTGTATATGTGTCAGTGAGTGTGTGTGTATCTGTATATGTGTGTGTGCTTCTGTGTCTTTGTGCATATGTGTCAGTGAGTGTGTGTGTGTGTGTATCTGTATATGTGTGTGTGCTTCTGTGTCTTTGTGTATATGTGTCAGTGAGTGTGTGTGTGTGTATCTGTATATGTGTGTGTGCTTCTGTGTCTGTGTATATGTGTCAGTGAGTGTGTGTGTGTGTGTGTGCTTCTGTGTCTTTGTGTATATGTGTCAGTGAGTGTGTGTGTGTGTGTGCTTCTGTGTCTTTGTGTATATGTGTCAGTGAGTGTGTGTGTGTGTGCTTCTGTGTCTTTGTGTATATGTGTCAGAGAGTGTGTGTGTGTATCTGTATATGTGTGTGTGCTTCTGTGTCTTTGTGTATATGTGTCAGTGAGTGTGTGTGTGTGTATCTGTATATGTGTGTGTGCTTCTGTGTCTGTGTATATGTGTCAGTGAGTGTGTGTGTGTGTGTGCTTCTGTGTCTTTGTGTATATGTGTCAGTGAGTGTGTGTGTGTGTGTGTGTGTGCTTCTGTGTCTGTGTATATGTGTCAGTGAGTGTGTGTGTGTGTGCTTCTGTGTCTTTGTGTATATGTGTCAGTGAGTGTGTGTGTGTGTGTGTGCTTCTGTGTCTTTGTGTATATGTGTCAGTGAGTGTGTGTGTGTATCTGTATATGTGTGTGTGCTTCTGTGTCTTTGTGTATATGTGTCAGTGAGTGTGTGTGTGTATCTGTATATGTGTGTGTGCTTCTGTGTCTTTGTGTATATGTGTCAGTGAGTGTGTGTGTGTATCTGTATATGTGTGTGTGCTTCTGTGTCTGTGTATATGTGTCAGTGTGTGTGTGTGTGTGTGTGCTTCTGTGTCTTTGTGTATATGTGTCAGTGAGTGTGTGTGTGTATCTGTATATGTGTGTGTGCTTCTGTGTCTTTGTGTATATGTGTCAGTGAGTGTGTGTGTGTATCTGTATATGTGTGTGTGCTTCTGTGTCTGTGTATATGTGTCAGTGAGTGTGTGTGTGTGTGCTTCTGTGTCTTTGTGTATATGTGTCAGTGAGTGTGTGTGTATCTGTATATGTGTGTGTGCTTCTGTGTCTTTGTGCATATGTGTCAGTGAGTGTGTGTGTGTGTATCTGTATATGTGTGTGTGCTTCTGTGTCTGTGTATATGTGTCAGTGAGTGTGTGTGTGTGTGCTTCTGTGTCTTTGTGCATATGTGTCAGTGAGTGTGTGTGTGTGTATCTGTATATGTGTGTGTGCTTCTGTGTCTGTGTATATGTGTCAGTGAGTGTGTGTGTGTGTGCTTCTGTGTCTTTGTGTATATGTGTCATTGAGTGTGTGTGTGCTTCTGTGTCTTTGTGTATATGTGTCAGTGAGTGTGTGTGTGTGTGCTTCTGTGTCTTTGTGTATATGTGTCAGTGAGTGTGTGTGTATCTGTATATGTGTGTGTGCTTCTGTGTCTGTGTATATGTGTCAGTGAGTGAGTGTGTGTGTGTGTGTGTGTGTGCTTCTGTGTCTTTGTGTATATGTGTCAGTGAGTGTGTGTGTGTGTATATCTGTATATGTGTGTGTGTATCTGTGTCTTTGTGTATATGTGTCAGTGAGTGTGTGTGTGTGTATCTGTATATGTGTGTGTGCTTCTGTGTCTTTGTGTATATGTGTCAGTGAGTGTGTGTGTGTGTGTGTGTGTGCTTCTGTGTCTTTGTGTATATGTGTCAGTGAGTGTGTGTGTATCTGTATATGTGTGTGTGCTTCTGTGTCTTTGTGTATATGTGTCAGTGAGTGTGTGTGTATCTGTATATGTGTGTGTGCTTCTGTGTCTTTGTGTATATGTGTCAGTGAGTGTGTGTGTGTGTGTATCTGTATATGTGTGTGTGCTTCTGTGTCTTTGTGTATATGTGTCAGTGAGTGTGTGTGTGTGTGCTTCTGTGTCTTTGTGTATATGTGTCAGTGAGTGTGTGTGTGTGTGTGTATCTGTATATGTGTGTGTGCTTCTGTGTCTTTGTGTATATGTGTCAGTGAGTGTGTGTGTATCTGTATATGTGTGTGTGCTTCTGTGTCTTTGTGTATATGTGTCAGTGAGTGTGTGTGTGTATCTGTATATGTGTGTGTGCTTCTGTGTCTGTGTATATGTGTCAGTGAGTGTGTGTGTGTGTGCTTCTGTGTCTTTGTGTATATGTGTCAGTGAGTGTGTGTGTATCTGTATATGTGTGTGTGCTTCTGTGTCTTTGTGCATATGTGTCAGTGAGTGTGTGTGTGTGTGTATCTGTATATGTGTGTGTGCTTCTGTGTCTTTGTGTATATGTGTCAGTGAGTGTGTGTGTGTGTATCTGTATATGTGTGTGTGCTTCTGTGTCTGTGTATATGTGTCAGTGAGTGTGTGTGTGTGTGTGCTTCTGTGTCTTTGTGTATATGTGTCAGTGAGTGTGTGTGTGGGTGTGCTTCTGTGTCTTTGTGTATATGTGTCAGTGAGTGTGTGTGTGTGTGCTTCTGTGTCTTTGTGTATATGTGTCAGTGAGTGTGTGTGTGTGTGTATCTGTATATGTGTGTGTGCTTCTGTGTCTTTGTGTATATGTGTCAGTGAGTGTGTGTGTGTGTATCTGTATATGTGTGTGTGCTTCTGTGTCTGTGTATATGTGTCAGTGAGTGTGTGTGTGTGTGTGCTTCTGTGTCTTTGTGTATATGTGTCAGTGAGTGTGTGTGTGTGTGTGTGTGTGTGCTTCTGTGTCTGTGTATATGTGTCAGTGAGTGTGTGTGTGTGTGCTTCTGTGTCTTTGTGTATATGTGTCAGTGAGTGTGTGTGTGTGTGTGTGTGTGCTTCTGTGTCTTTGTGTATATGTGTCAGTGAGTGTGTGTGTGTATCTGTATATGTGTGTGTGCTTCTGTGTCTTTGTGTATATGTGTCAGTGAGTGTGTGTGTGTATCTGTATATGTGTGTGTGCTTCTGTGTCTTTGTGTATATGTGTCAGTGAGTGTGTGTGTGTATCTGTATATGTGTGTGTGCTTCTGTGTCTGTGTATATGTGTCAGTGTGTGTGTGTGTGTGTGTGTGCTTCTGTGTCTTTGTGTATATGTGTCAGTGAGTGTGTGTGTGTATCTGTATATGTGTGTGTGCTTCTGTGTCTTTGTGTATATGTGTCAGTGAGTGTGTGTGTGTGTATCTGTATATGTGTGTGTGCTTCTGTGTCTGTGTATATGTGTCAGTGAGTGTGTGTGTGTGTGCTTCTGTGTCTTTGTGTATATGTGTCAGTGAGTGTGTGTGTATCTGTATATGTGTGTGTGCTTCTGTGTCTTTGTGCATATGTGTCAGTGAGTGTGTGTGTGTGTATCTGTATATGTGTGTGTGCTTCTGTGTCTGTGTATATGTGTCAGTGAGTGTGTGTGTGTGTGCTTCTGTGTCTTTGTGCATATGTGTCAGTGAGTGTGTGTGTGTGTATCTGTATATGTGTGTGTGCTTCTGTGTCTGTGTATATGTGTCAGTGAGTGTGTGTGTGTGTGCTTCTGTGTCTTTGTGTATATGTGTCATTGAGTGTGTGTGTGCTTCTGTGTCTTTGTGTATATGTGTCAGTGAGTGTGTGTGTGTGTGCTTCTGTGTCTTTGTGTATATGTGTCAGTGAGTGTGTGTGTGTGTGTGTATCTGTATATGTGTGTGTGCTTCTGTGTCTGTGTATATGTGTCAGTGAGTGTGTGTGTGTGTGTGTGTGTGTGTGCTTCTGTGTCTTTGTGTATATGTGTCAGTGAGTGTGTGTGTGTGTATATCTGTATATGTGTGTGTGTATCTGTGTCTTTGTGTATATGTGTCAGTGAGTGTCTGTGTGTGTATCTGTATATGTGTGTGTGCTTCTGTGTCTTTGTGTATATGTGTCAGTGAGTGTGTGTGTGTGTATCTGTATATGTGTGTGTGCTTCTGTGTCTTTGTGTATATGTGTCAGTGAGTGTGTGTGTATCTGTATATGTGTGTGTGCTTCTGTGTCTTTGTGTATATGTGTCAGTGAGTGTGTGTGTATCTGTATATGTGTGTGTGCTTCTGTGTCTTTGTGTATATGTGTCAGTGAGTGTGTGTGTGTGTGCTTCTGTGTCTTTGTGTATATGTGTCAGTGAGTGTGTGTGTATCTGTATATGTGTGTGTGCTTCTGTGTCTGTGTATATGTGTCAGTGAGTGTGTGTGTGTGTGCTTCTGTGTCTTTGTGTATATGTGTCAGTCAGTGTGTGTGTGTGTATATCTGTATATGTGTGTGTGTATCTGTGTCTTTGTGTATATGTGTCAGTGAGTGTGTGTGTGTGTGTGCTTCTGTGTCTTTGTGTATATGTGTCAGTGAGTGTGTGTGTGTGTGTGCTTCTGTGTCTTTGTGTATATGTGTCAGTGAGTGTGTGTGTGTGTATATCTGTATATGTGTGTGTGTATCTGTGTCTTTGTGTATATGTGTCAGTGAGTGTGTGTGTGTGTGTGTGTGTGTGCTTCTGTGTCTTTGTGTATATGTGTCAGTGAGTGTGTGTGTATCTGTATATGTGTGTGTGCTTCTGTGTCTGTGTATATGTGTCAGTGAGTGTGTGTGTGTGTGTGTGTGTGCTTCTGTGTCTTTGTGTATATGTGTCAGTGAGTGTGTGTGTGTATATCTGTATATGTGTGTGTGTATCTGTGTCTTTGTGTATATGTGTCAGTGAGTGTGTGTGTGTGTATCTGTATATGTGTGTGTGCTTCTGTGTCTTTGTGTATATGTGTCAGTGAGTGTGTGTGTGTGTGTGTGTGCTTCTGTGTCTTTGTGTATATGTGTCAGTGAGTGTGTGTGTATCTGTATATGTGTGTGTGCTTCTGTGTCTTTGTGTATATGTGTCAGTGAGTGTGTGTGTATCTGTATATGTGTGTGTGCTTCTGTGTCTTTGTGTATATGTGTCAGTGAGTGTGTGTGTGTGTGTATCTGTATATGTGTGTGTGCTTCTGTGTCTTTGTGTATATGTGTCAGTGAGTGTGTGTGTGTGTGCTTCTGTGTCTTTGTGTATATGTGTCAGTGAGTGTGTGTGTGTGTGTATCTGTATATGTGTGTGTGCTTCTGTGTCTTTGTGTATATGTGTCAGTGAGTGTGTGTGTATCTGTATATGTGTGTGTGCTTCTGTGTCTTTGTGTATATGTGTCAGTGAGTGTGTGTGTGTGTATCTGTATATGTGTGTGTGCTTCTGTGTCTGTGTATATGTGTCAGTGAGTGTGTGTGTGTGTGCTTCTGTGTCTTTGTGTATATGTGTCAGTGAGTGTGTGTGTATCTGTATATGTGTGTGTGCTTCTGTGTCTTTGTGCATATGTGTCAGTGAGTGTGTGTGTGTGTGTATCTGTATATGTGTGTGTGCTTCTGTGTCTTTGTGTATATGTGTCAGTGAGTGTGTGTGTGTGTATCTGTATATGTGTGTGTGCTTCTGTGTCTGTGTATATGTGTCAGTGAGTGTGTGTGTGTGTGTGTGCTTCTGTGTCTTTGTGTATATGTGTCAGTGAGTGTGTGTGTGTGTGTGCTTCTGTGTCTTTGTGTATATGTGTCAGTGAGTGTGTGTGTGTGTGCTTCTGTGTCTTTGTGTATATGTGTCAGAGAGTGTGTGTGTGTATCTGTATATGTGTGTGTGCTTCTGTGTCTTTGTGTATATGTGTCAGTGAGTGTGTGTGTGTGTATCTGTATATGTGTGTGTGCTTCTGTGTCTGTGTATATGTGTCAGTGAGTGTGTGTGTGTGTGTGCTTCTGTGTCTTTGTGTATATGTGTCAGTGAGTGTGTGTGTGTGTGTGCTTCTGTGTCTGTGTATATGTGTCAGTGAGTGTGTGTGTGTGTGCTTCTGTGTCTTTGTGTATATGTGTCAGTGAGTGTGTGTGTGTGTGTGTGTGCTTCTGTGTCTTTGTGTATATGTGTCAGTGAGTGTGTGTGTGTATCTGTATATGTGTGTGTGCTTCTGTGTCTTTGTGTATATGTGTCAGTGAGTGTGTGTGTGTATCTGTATATGTGTGTGTGCTTCTGTGTCTTTGTGTATATGTGTCAGTGAGTGTGTGTGTGTATCTGTATATGTGTGTGTGCTTCTGTGTCTGTGTATATGTGTCAGTGTGTGTGTGTGTGTGTGTGCTTCTGTGTCTTTGTGTATATGTGTCAGTGAGTGTGTGTGTGTATCTGTATATGTGTGTGTGCTTCTGTGTCTTTGTGTATATGTGTCAGTGAGTGTGTGTGTGTGTATCTGTATATGTGTGTGTGCTTCTGTGTCTGTGTATATGTGTCAGTGAGTGTGTGTGTGTGTGCTTCTGTGTCTTTGTGTATATGTGTCAGTGAGTGTGTGTGTATCTGTATATGTGTGTGTGCTTCTGTGTCTTTGTGCATATGTGTCAGTGAGTGTGTGTGTGTGTATCTGTATATGTGTGTGTGCTTCTGTGTCTGTGTATATGTGTCAGTGAGTGTGTGTGTGTGTGCTTCTGTGTCTTTGTGCATATGTGTCAGTGAGTGTGTGTGTGTGTATCTGTATATGTGTGTGTGCTTCTGTGTCTGTGTATATGTGTCAGTGAGTGTGTGTGTGTGTGCTTCTGTGTCTTTGTGTATATGTGTCATTGAGTGTGTGTGTGCTTCTGTGTCTTTGTGTATATGTGTCAGTGAGTGTGTGTGTGTGTGCTTCTGTGTCTTTGTGTATATGTGTCAGTGAGTGTGTGTGTGTGTATCTGTATATGTGTGTGAGCTTCTGTGTCTGTGTATATGTGTCAGTGAGTGTGTGTGTGTGTGTGTGTGTGTGTGTGCTTCTGTGTCTTTGTGTATATGTGTCAGTGAGTGTGTGTGTGTATCTGTGTCTTTGTGTATATGTGTCAGTGAGTGTGTGTGTGTGTGTATCTGTATATGTGTGTGTGCTTCTGTGTCTTTGTGTATATGTGTCAGTGAGTGTGTGTGTGTGTGTATCTGTATATGTGTGTGTGCTTCTGTGTCTTTGTGTATATGTGTCAGTGAGTGTCTGTGTATCTGTATATGTGTGTGTGCTTCTGTGTCTTTGTGTATATGTGTCAGTGAGTGTGTGTGTATCTGTATATGTGTGTGTGCTTCTGTGTCTTTGTGTATATGTGTCAGTGAGTGTGTGTGTGTGTGCTTCTGTGTCTTTGTGTATATGTGTCAGTGAGTGTGTGTGTGTGTGTGTGTATCTGTATATGTGTGTGTGCTTCTGTGTCTTTGTGTATATGTGTCAGTGAGTGTGTGTGTGTGTGCTTCTGTGTCTTTGTGTATATGTGTCAGTGAGTGTGTGTGGGTGTGTGTATCTGTATATGTGTGTGTGCTTCTGTGTCTTTGTGTATATGTGTCAGTGAGTGTGTGTGTATCTGTATATGTGTGTGTGCTTCTGTGTCTTTGTGTATATGTGTCAGTGAGTGTGTGTGTGTATCTGTATATGTGTGTGTGCTTCTGTGTCTGTGTATATGTGTCAGTGAGTGTGTGTGTGTGTGCTTCTGTGTCTTTGTGTATATGTGTCAGTGAGTGTGTGTGTGTATATCTGTATATGTGTGTGTGTATCTGTGTCTTTGTGTATATGTGTCAGTGAGTGTGTGTGTGTGTGTGTGCTTCTGTGTCTTTGTGTATATGTGTCAGTGAGTGTGTGTGTGTGTGTGCTTCTGTGTCTTTGTGTATATGTGTCAGTGAGTGTGTGTGTGTGTATATCTGTATATGTGTGTGTGTATCTGTGTCTTTGTGTATATGTGTCAGTGAGTGTGTGTGTGTGTGTGTGTGTGTGTGTGTGTGTGCTTCTGTGTCTTTGTGTATATGTGTCAGTGAGTGTGTGTGTATCTGTATATGTGTGTGTGCTTCTGTGTCTTTGTGTATATGTGTCAGTGAGTGTGTGTGTGTGTGTGTGTGTGCTTCTGTGTCTTTGTGTATATGTGTCAGTGAGTGTGTGTGTGTGTATATCTGTATATGTGTGTGTGTATCTGTGTCTTTGTGTATATGTGTCAGTGAGTGTGTGTGTGTGTATCTGTATATGTGTGTGTGCTTCTGTGTCTTTGTGTATATGTGTCAGTGAGTGTGTGTGTGTGTGTGTATCTGTATATGTGTGTGTGCTTCTGTGTCTTTGTGTATATGTGTCAGTGAGTGTGTGTGTATCTGTATTGTGTGTGTGCTTCTGTGTCTTTGTGCATATGTGTCAGTGAGTGTGTGTGTGTGTGTATCTGTATATGTGTGTGTGCTTCTGTGTCTTTGTGTATATGTGTCAGTGAGTGTGTGTGTGTGTATCTGTATATGTGTGTGTGCTTCTGTGTCTGTGTATATGTGTCAGTGAGTGTGTGTGTGTGTGCTTCTGTGTCTTTGTGTATATGTGTCAGTGAGTGTGTGTGTATCTGTATATGTGTGTGTGCTTCTGTGTCTTTGTGCATATGTGTCAGTGAGTGTGTGTGTGTGTGTATCTGTATATGTGTGTGTGCTTCTGTGTCTTTGTGTATATGTGTCAGTGAGTGTGTGTGTGTGTGTATCTGTATATGTGTGTGTGCTTCTGTGTCTTTGTGTATATGTGTCAGTGAGTGTGTGTGTATCTGTATATGTGTGTGTGCTTCTGTGTCTTTGTGTATATGTGTCAGTGAGTGTGTGTGTGTGTATCTGTATATGTGTGTGTGCTTCTGTGTCTGTGTATATGTGTCAGTGAGTGTGTGTGTGTGTGCTTCTGTGTCTTTGTGTATATGTGTCAGTGAGTGTGTGTGTATCTGTATATGTGTGTGTGCTTCTGTGTCTTTGTGCATATGTGTCAGTGAGTGTGTGTGTGTGTGTATCTGTATATGTGTGTGTGCTTCTGTGTCTTTGTGTATATGTGTCAGTGAGTGTGTGTGTGTGTATCTGTATATGTGTGTGTGCTTCTGTGTCTGTGTATATGTGTCAGTGAGTGTGTGTGTGTGTGTGCTTCTGTGTCTTTGTGTATATGTGTCAGTGAGTGTGTGTGTGTGTATGCTTCTGTGTCTTTGTGTATATGTGTCAGTGAGTGTGTGTGTGTGTGCTTCTGTGTCTTTGTGTATATGTGTCAGTGAGTGTGTGTGTGTGTATCTGTATATGTGTGTGTGCTTCTGTGTCTGTGTATATGTGTCAGTGAGTGTGTGTGTGTGTGTGCTTCTGTCTCTTTGTGTATATGTGTCAGTGAGTGTGTGTGTGTGTGTGTGTGTGCTTCTGTGTCTGTGTATATGTGTCAGTGAGTGTGTGTGTGTGTGCTTCTGTGTCTTTGTGTATATGTGTCAGTGAGTGTGTGTGTGTGTGTGTGTGTGTGTGCTTCTGTGTCTTTGTGTATATGTGTCAGTGAGTGTGTGTGTGTATCTGTATATGTGTGTGTGCTTCTGTGTCTTTGTGTATATGTGTCAGTGAGTGTGTGTGTGTATCTGTATATGTGTGTGTGCTTCTGTGTCTTTGTGTATATGTGTCAGTGAGTGTGTGTGTGTATCTGTATATGTGTGTGTGCTTCTGTGTCTGTGTATATGTGTCAGTGTGTGTGTGTGTGTGTGTGCTTCTGTGTCTTTGTGTATATGTGTCAGTGAGTGTGTGTGTGTATCTGTATATGTGTGTGTGCTTCTGTGTCTTTGTGTATATGTGTCAGTGAGTGTGTGTGTGTGTATCTGTATATGTGTGTGTGCTTCTGTGTCTGTGTATATGTGTCAGTGAGTGTGTGTGTGTGTGCTTCTGTGTCTTTGTGTATATGTGTCAGTGAGTGTGTGTGTATCTGTATATGTGTGTGTGCTTCTGTGTCTTTGTGCATATGTGTCAGTGAGTGTGTGTGTGTGTATCTGTATATGTGTGTGTGCTTCTGTGTCTGTGTATATGTGTCAGTGAGTGTGTGTGTGTGTATCTGTATATGTGTGTGTGCTTCTGTGTCTGTGTATATGTGTCAGTGAGTGTGTGTGTGTGTGCTTCTGTGTCTTTGTGTATATGTGTCAGTGAGTGTGTGTGTGTGTATCTGTATATGTGTGTGTGCTTCTGTGTCTGTGTATATGTGTCAGTGAGTGTGTGTGTGTGTGCTTCTGTGTCTTTGTGTATATGTGTCATTGAGTGTGTGTGTGCTTCTGTGTCTTTGTGTATATGTGTCAGTGAGTGTGTGTGTGTGCTTCTGTGTCTTTGTGTATATGTGTCAGTGAGTGTGTGTGTGTGTGTGTATCTGTATATGTGTGTGTGCTTCTGTGTCTGTGTATATGTGTCAGTGAGTGTGTGTGTGTGTGTGTGCTTCTGTGTCTTTGTGTATATGTGTCAGTGAGTGTGTGTGTGTGTATATCTGTATATGTGTGTGTGTATCTGTGTCTTTGTGTATATGTGTCAGTGAGTGTGTGTGTGTGTGTATCTGTATATGTGTGTGTGCTTCTGTGTCTTTGTGTATATGTGTCAGTGAGTGTGTGTGTGTGTGTATCTGTATATGTGTGTGTGCTTCTGTGTCTTTGTGTATATGTGTCAGTGAGTGTGTGTGTATCTGTATATGTGTGTGTGCTTCTGTGTCTTTGTGTATATGTGTCAGTGAGTGTGTGTGTATCTGTATATGTGTGTGTGCTTCTGTGTCTTTGTGTATATGTGTCAGTGAGTGTGTGTGTGTGTGCTTCTGTGTCTTTGTGTATATGTGTCAGTGAGTGTGTGTGTGTGTGTGTGTATCTGTATATGTGTGTGTGCTTCTGTGTCTTTGTGTATATGTGTCAGTGAGTGTGTGTGTGTGTGCTTCTGTGTCTTTGTGTATATGTGTCAGTGAGTGTGTGTGGGTGTGTGTATCTGTATATGTGTGTGTGCTTCTGTGTCTTTGTGTATATGTGTCAGTGAGTGTGTGTGTATCTGTATATGTGTGTGTGCTTCTGTGTCTTTGTGTATATGTGTCAGTGAGTGTGTGTGTGTATCTGTATATGTGTGTGTGCTTCTGTGTCTGTGTATATGTGTCAGTGAGTGTGTGTGTGTGTGCTTCTGTGTCTTTGTGTATATGTGTCAGTGAGAGTGTGTGTGTGTATCTGTATATGTGTGTGTGCTTCTGTGTCTGTGTATATGTGTCAGTGAGTGTGTGTGTGTGTGCTTCTATGTCTTTGTGTATATGTGTCAGTGAGTGTGTGTGTGTATCTGTATATGTGTGTGTGCTTCTGTGTCTGTGTATATGTGTCAGTGAGTGTGTGTGTGTGTGCTTCTGTGTCTTTGTGTATATGTGTCAGTGAGTGTGTGTGTGTGTGTGCTTCTGTGTCTTTGTGTATATGTGTCAGTGAGTGTGTGTGTGTGTGTATCTGTATATGTGTGTGTGCTTCTGTGTCTTTGTGTATATGTGTCAGTGAGTGTGTGTGTGTGTATCTGTATATGTGTGTGTGCTTCTGTGTCTTTGTGCATATGTGTCAGTGAGTGTGTGTGTGTGTGTATCTGTATATGTGTGTGTGCTTCTGTGTCTGTGTATATGTGTCAGTGAGTGTGTGTGTGTGTGCTTCTGTGTCTTTGTGTATATGTGTCAGTGAGTGTGTGTGTATCTGTATATGTGTGTGTGCTTCTGTGTCTTTGTGTATATGTGTCAGTGAGTGTGTGTGTGTGTATCTGTATATGTGTGTGTGCTTCTGTGTCTGTGTATATGTGTCAGTGAGTGTGTGTGTGTGCTTCTGTGTCTTTGTGTATATGTGTCAGTGAGTGTGTGTGTGTGTGTGTGTGTGTGCTTCTGTGTCTTTGTGTATATGTGTCAGTGAGTGTGTGTGTGTGTATCTGTATATGTGTGTGTGCTTCTGTGTCTGTGTATATGTGTCAGTGAGTGTGTGTGTGTGTATCTGTATATGTGTGTGTGCTTCTGTGTCTGTGTATATGTGTCAGTGAGTGTGTGTGTGTGTGTGTGTGTGTGTGCTTCTGTGTCTTTGTGTATATGTGTCAGTGAGTGTGTGTGTGTGTATATCTGTATATGTGTGTGTGTATCTGTGTCTTTGTGTATATGTGTCAGTGAGTGTGTGTGTGTGTATCTGTATATGTGTGTGTGCTTCTGTGTCTTTGTGTATATGTGTCAGTGAGTGTGTGTGTGTGTATCTGTATATGTGTGTGTGCTTCTGTGTCTTTGTGTATATGTGTCAGTGAGTGTGTGTGTATCTGTATATGTGTGTGTGCTTCTGTGTCTTTGTGTATATGTGTCAGTGAGTGTGTGTGTATCTGTATATGTGTGTGTGCTTCTGTGTCTTTGTGTATATGTGTCAGTGAGTGTGTGTGTGTGTGTGTGCTTCTGTGTCTTTGTGTATATGTGTCAGTGAGTGTGTGTGTGTGTGTGTGTATCTGTATATGTGTGTGTGCTTCTGTGTCTTTGTGTATATGTGTCAGTGAGTGTGTGTGTGTGTGCTTCTGTGTCTTTGTGTATATGTGTCAGTGAGTGTGTGTGGGTGTGTGTATCTGTATATGTGTGTGTGCTTCTGTGTCTTTGTGTATATGTGTCAGTGAGTGTGTGTGTGTCTGTATATGTGTGTGTGCTTCTGTGTCTTTGTGTATATGTGTCAGTGAGTGTGTGTGTGTATCTGTATATGTGTGTGTGCTTCTGTGTCTTTGTGCATATGTGTCAGTGAGTGTGTGTGTGTATATCTGTATATGTGTGTGTATCTGTGTCTTTGTGTATATGTGTCAGTGAGTGTGTGTGTGTATCTGTATATGTGTGTGTGCTTTTGTGTCTTTGTGTATATGTGTCAGTGAGTGTGTGTGTGTATCTGTATATGTGTGTGTGCTTCTGTGTCTGTGTATATGTGTCAGTGAGTGTGTGTGTGTGCTTCTGTGTCTTTGTGTATATGTGTCAGTGAGTGTGTGTGTGTGTGTGTGCTTCTGTGTCTTTGTGTATATGTGTCAGTGAGTGTGTGTGTGTATCTGTATATGTGTGTGTGCTTCTGTGTCTTTGTGTATATGTGTCAGTGAGTGTGTGTGTGTGTATCTGTATATGTGTGTGTGCTTCTGTGTCTGTGTATATGTGTCAGTGAGTGTGTGTGTGTGTGCTTCTGTGTCTTTGTGTATATGTGTCAGTGAGTGTGTGTGTGTGTGCTTGTGTGTCTTTGTGTATATGTGTCAGTGAGTGTGTGTGTGTGTGCTTCTGTGTCTTTGTGTATATGTGTCAGTGAGTGTGTGTGTGTGTATCTGTATATGTGTGTGTGCTTCTGTGTCTGTGTATATGTGTCAGTGAGTGTGTGTGTGTGTATCTGTATATGTGTGTGTGCTTCTGTGTCTGTGTATATGTGTCAGTGAGTGTGTGTGTGTGTGCTTCTGTGTCTTTGTGTATATGTGTCAGTGAGTGTGTGTGTGTGTGCTTCTGTGTCTTTGTGTATATGTGTCAGTGAGTGTGTGTGTGTATCTGTATATGTGTGTGTGCTTCTGTGTCTTTGTGTATATGTGTCAGTGAGTGTGTGTGTGTATCTGTATATGTGTGTGTGCTTCTGTGTCTTTGTGTATATGTGTCAGTGAGTGTGTGTGTGTGTATCTGTATATGTGTGTGTGCTTCTGTGTCTGTGTATATGTGTCAGTGAGTGTGTGTGTGTGTATCTGTATATGTGTGTGTGCTTCTGTGTCTTTGTGTATATGTGTCAGTGAGTGTGTGTGTATCTGTATATGTGTGTGTGCTTCTGTGTCTTTGTGTATATGTGTCAGTGAGTGTGTGTGTGTGTGTGTGCTTCTGTGTCTTTGTGCATATGTGTCAGTGAGTGTGTGTGTGTGTGTGTGTATCTCTGTATATGTGTGTGTGCTTCTGTGTCTGTGTATATGTGTCAGTGAGTGTGTGTGTGTGTGCTTCTGTGTCTTTGTGTATATGTGTCAGTGAGTGTGTGTGTGTGTGTGTGTGTGCTTCTGAGTCTTTGTGTATATGTGTCAGTGAGTGTGTGTGTGTATCTGTATATGTGTGTGTGCTTCTGTGTCTTTGTGTATATGTGTCAGTGAGTGTGTGTGTGTATCTGTATATGTGTGTGTGCTTCTGTGTCTTTGTGTATATGTGTCAGTGAGTGTGTGTGTGTATCTGTATATGTGTGTGTGCTTCTGTGTCTTTGTGTATATGTGTCAGTGAGTGTGTGTGTGTATCTGTATATGTGTGTGTGCTTCTGTGTCTGTGTATATGTGTCAGTGTGTGTTTGTGTGTGTGCTTCTGTGTCTTTGTGTATATGTGTCAGTGAGTGTGTGTGTGTGTGTATCTGTATATGTGTGTGTGCTTCTGTGTCTTTGTGTATATGTGTCAGTGAGTGTGTGTGTGTATCTGTATATGTGTGTGTGCTTCTGTGTCTGTGTATATGTGTCAGTGAGTGTGTGTGTGTGTGTGCTTCTGTGTCTTTGTGTATATGTGTCAGTGAGTGTGTGTGTGTGTGTGTGTTTGTGCTTCTGTGTCTTTGTGTATATGTGTCAGTGAGTGTGTGTGTGTATCTGTATATGTGTGTGTGCTTCTGTGTCTTTGTGTATATGTGTCAGTGAGTGTGTGTGTGTATCTGTATATGTGTGTGCTTCTGTGTCTTTGTGTATATGTGTCAGTGAGTGTGTGTGTGTATCTGTATATGTGTGTGTGCTTCTGTGTCTTTGTGTATATGTGTCAGTGAGTGTGTGTGTGTATCTGTATATGTGTGTGTGCTTCTGTGTCTGTGTATATGTGTCAGTGTGTGTGTGTGTGTGTGTGCTTCTGTGTCTTTGCGTATATGTGTCAGTGAGTGTGTGTGTGTGTGTATCTGTATATGTGTGTGTGCTTCTGTGTCTTTGTGTATATGTGTCAGTGAGTGTGTGTGTGTATCTGTATATGTGTGTGTGCTTCTGTGTCTGTGTATATGTGTCAGTGAGTGTGTGTGTGTGTGTGCTTCTGTGTCTTTGTGTATATGTGTCAGTGAGTGTGTGTGTGTGTGTGTTTGTGCTTCTGTGTCTTTGTGTATATGTGTCAGTGAGTGTGTGTGTGTATCTGTATATGTGTGTGTGCTTCTGTGTCTTTGTGTATATGTGTCAGTGAGTGTGTGTGTGTGTGTGTGCTTCTGTGTCTTTGTGTATATGTGTCAGTGAGTGTGTGTGTGTATCTGTATATGTGTGTGTGCTTCTGTGTCTTTGTGTATATGTGTCAGTGAGTGTGTGTGTGTATCTGTATATGTGTGTGTGCTTCTGTGTCTGTGTATATGTGTCAGTGAGTGTGTGTGTGTATCTGTATATGTGTGTGTGCTTCTGTGTCTTTGTGTATATGTGTCAGTGAGTGTGTGTGTGTGTGTGTGTGTGTGTGCTTCTGTGTCTTTGTGTATATGTGTCAGTGTGTGTGTGTGTGCTTCTGTGTCTTTGTGTATATGTGTCAGTGAGTGTGTGTGTGTATCTGTATATGTGTGTGTGCTTCTGTGTCTTTGTGTATATGTGTCAGTGAGTGTGTGTGTGTATCTGTATATGTGTGTGTGCTTCTGTGTCTTTGTGTATATGTGTCAGTGAGTGTGTGTGTGTGTGTGTGTGTGCTTCTGTGTCTTTGTGTATATGTGTCAGTGAGTGTGTGTGTGTGCTTCTGTGTCTGTGTATATGTGTCAGTGAGTGTGTGTGTGTATCTGTATATGTGTGTGTGCTTCTGTGTCTGTGTATATGTGTCAGTGAGTGTGTGTGTGTGTGTGTGCTTCTGTGTCTTTGTGTATATGTGTCAGTGAGTGTGTGTGTGTGTGTGTGTGTGTGCTTCTGTGTCTTTGTGTATATGTGTCAGTGAGTGTGTGTGTGTATCTGTATATGTGTGTGTGCTTCTGTGTCTTTGTGTATATGTGTCAGTGAGTGTGTGTGTGTATCTGTATATGTGTGTGTGCTTCTGTGTCTGTGTTTATGTGTCAGTGAGTGTGTGTGTGCTTCTGTGTCTTTGTGTATATGTGTCAGTGAGTGTGTGTGTGTGTGTATCTGTATATGTGTGTGTGCTTCTGTGTCTTTGTGTATATGTGTCAGTGAGTGTGTGTGTGTGTGTATCTGTATATGTGTGTGTGCTTCTGTGTCTTTGTGTATATGTGTCAGTGAGTGTGTGTGTGTGTGTGCTTCTGTGTCTTTGTGTATATGTGTCAGTGAGTGTGTGTGTGTGTGTGTGTGTGCTTCTGTGTCTTTGTGTATATGTGTCAGTGAGTGTGTGTGTGTGTATCTGTATATGTGTGTGTGCTTTTGTGTCTTTGTGTATGTGTCAGTGAGTGTGTGTGTGTCTGTGTGTGTGTGTGTCAGTGAGTGTGCGCGTGTGTGTGTGTGTCAGTGAGTGTGAGTGTGTGTGTGTCAGTGTGCGCGTGTGTGTGTGTGTGTCAGTGAGTGTGTGTGTGCTATCTAACGAAGTGTCATTGACTGCTCCACCTGTAGCCGTGCCGTGTAACCTGTTCACCTACAAGTGCGACGACGGCTCCTGTGTGAAGAAGGCAAACCCTCAGTGCGACTATGAGAAGGACTGTGAGGACGGCAGTGACGAGCGGAACTGTGGTAAGGACCGTGCTGTGGAGTAATCTCCATCGGCTGTGGGAACAAACAGAGACAGAGAGACCAGATGCAGGAAAACAGCTCACCAACAAAACCATACTGGTTAGGTGCATGAAGCCAGCGAGGGGTGATACATCACCCAGGACATGCCCTCTTTTCATTGCTACCATCAGGGAGGAGGTACAGGAGCCTGAAGATTCACACTCAACGATTCAGGAACAGCTTCTTCCCCTGTGCAATCCGTTCACCTCCCCCCTCACCCATTCAGACCCCCAGGCAGACCTTCCAGGTGAGGCAAGACTTCACCTGCAAGTCTGTCGGGGTCGTCTGTTGTGTCCAGTGCTCCCGATACGACCTCTTCTACATTGATAAATTGGGGGGGGGGGGGGCGCTTCATCGAGCTCCTCCGCACCGTCACCACAAGAGGGACTTCCCAGTGGCCAAACATTTTAATTCCCGTTCCCATTCCAACACGTCAATCCATGGCTTTCTCTTGTGCCAAGATGAGGCCACCCTCCGGGTGGAGGAGCAACACCCTATATTCCCCCTGGGTAGGCTCCAACCTGAAGGCATGAATATCAATTTCTCCTTCCATTGAACGTAGAACATAGAGATCTACAGCTCATTACAGGCCCTTCAGCCCACAATGTTGTGCGGACCGTATAACCTACTCTAGAAACTGCCTAGAATTTCCCTAGCGCATAGCCCTCTATTTTTCTAAGCTCCATGTACCTATCTTAGAGGTTCTTAAAAAAACCTTATATTACACACACCCATCTCTCTCTGACATCCCCTCAGTACCTATTTCCAAGCACCTTAAAACTATGCCCCTTGGTGTTAGCCATTTCAGCCCTGGGAAAAAGCCTCTGGCTATCCACACGATCAAAGCCTCTCATCATCTTATACACCTGAAGTAAACTAAATCTGCCCCGTTTCCTCTATTCTGCACTCTGGCCTTTTCTCATCTACCAATTACTTCCCCCTGCATACTCTCCTCCTTCCCATTTTCCTTTGATCCACCCTCCTGTCCAATCAGATTCCTCATCTCCAGCCCTTGACCTTTCCCACCCACCTGACTTCACCTTTCACCCTCTACTGGCCTCCTTCCCCTTCCCCCACATTTTTATCTTGGCATCTTCCCCTTGCTTCTCAGTCCTGGCCTGGAACGTCAGCAGTTTATTCAATCTCCATAGATGCTGCCTGACCTGCTGAGTTCCTCCAGCATTGTGTGTGTGGTGATCTGGATTCCCAGTATCTGCAGACATTCTCCTGTTTCTGATTTGACGATACTGACCTTAAATAGAAGATATAATTTGGGAACACACTTGATTAATTGCTGCACTTGCCTATCTGTGGTAAGTTTGGAACAACCTGAATGCTCATTGTTGTTTCACTGAAAAATATGCTCTTTTGAATCTAACCAAAGATTTGATCAACACGAGAGATTCAGCAGATGCTAGAGGTCCAGAGTAGCGGACACAGGGTGGTGGAGGGATCTCAGCATCTACGGAGAGGGGATAAATAGCCGGCATTTGGGGTCGAAACCTTTCATAACGAGTCTTGAATCTTGGATCTACCTGCTGGGGAAGCAGTGGGCTGGGGAGAGCACCCAGTGACTGAAACATCGACTACCTATGGTGCCTATAAAAAGTATTCACTACCCCCCACCCCACTCCCAGAAGTTTTCAGTTTTTATTGTTTTGTAACATTGAATCACAATGACTTTAATTTGGCATTTTTTGACACTGATCAACAGAGAAGTCTCTTTTGTGTCAAAGTGAAAACAAATTTCTACAAATTGGTCTAAATGTATTACAATTATTAAACACAAAATAATAGGTTCATAATTACTCATAATTCAAGTCAGTATTTAGTAGATGCGCCTTTGGCAGCAATTACAGGCTTGAGTCTGTGTGGATAGTTCTCTATGAGCTTTGCACATCTGGATGTTGTAATTTTTCCCCCATTCTTTACAAAACTTCTCAAGCTCTGTCAAATTGCATGGGGATCGTGAGTGAACAGCCCTTTTCAATTCCAGCCAAAAATTCTGTGGATTAAAGTGGATTAAGGTCTGGACTCTGACTTGGCCATTCTAGGACATTAATTTGTTGTTTTTAAGCCATTCCTGTGTAGCTTTGGCTTTCTGCTTGGGGTCATTATCCTGCTGGAATACAAATCTTCTCCCAAGTCGCAGTTCTCTTGCAGACTGCATCAGGTTTTCCTCCAGGATTTCCCTGTATTTTGCTGCATTCATTTTACCCTCTACCTTCACAAGTCTTCCAGGACCTGCTGCAGTGAAGCATCCCCACAGCATGATGCAGCCACCACCGTGCTTCACAATAGGGGTGGTGTGCTTTTGATGATGTGTGGTGTTTGGTTTATGCCAAATATAGCGTTTAATCTGATGGCCAAAAATCTCAATTTTTGATTTCATCAGCCCATGGAGCCTTCTTCCAGCTGACTTCAGAGTCTCCCTCATGCCTTCTGGCAAACTCTAGCTGAGATTTTTTTCCAACAGTGGCTTTCTCTTTTCCACTTTCCCATAAAGCTGTGACTGGTGAAACACCTGGGCAACAGTTGTTGTATGTGCTGTCTCTCCCATCTCAGACACTGAAGCTTCTAACTCCTCCAGAGTTGTCATAGGCCTCTTGGTGGCCTCCTGTACTAGTCCCCTTCTTGCACAGTCACTCAGTTTTTGAGGACGGCCTGCTCTGGGCAGATTTACAGCTGCGCCATATTCTTTCCATTTCTTGATGATCGACTTAACTGTACTCCGAGGGATATTCAGTGACTTGGAAATTTTCTTGTATCCATCTCCTGACTTGTGCTTTTCAATAACCTTTTCAAGGAGTTGCTTGGAATGTCCTTTTGTCTTCATGGTGTAGTTTTTGCCAGGGTACTGACTCACCAGCAGTGGGACCTTCCAGATTCTGTTTCTCTTTACTCCAATCAATTGAAACACCTTGACTGCACACAGGTGATCACCACTTAACCAATTATGTGACTTCTAAAACCAATTGACTGCACTGTGATGATTTGCTATGATTAAAGGGGGTGAATACTTATGCAATCAATTATTTTGTTTTGTATTTGTAATTCACTTTGTAGAGATCTGTTTTCACTTTGACACGAAAGAATCTCTTCCTGTTCATCAGTGTCTAAAACATCAAATTAAACCTCCTGTGATTCAATGTTGTAAAACAATAAAACATGATAACTTCCAAGGGGGAACAAATACTTTCTGTAGGCACTATATCCATTTCCATAGTTGCTGCCTGCTGCATTCCTCCAGCATTTTCAATCCTGCCCAAAACGTCGACAGTACTTCTTCCTATAGATGCTGCCTGGCCTGTTGCGTTCCACCAGCATTTTGTGTGTGTTGCTTGAATTTCCAGCATCTGCAGATTTCCTCGTGTTGTGCTTGTTGCTTTGGCTTTCTCCGGTTTATGTTTGTTGCGTGAACAAAGACACTGGAGAAAATCACTGGCGGTTTCTTCAATCAACAACAAGGTATCAGTGGAAAGGTCTGGTAACCCAACGTGGGGCTCCATGTTTTATGTAGCACTCATGAAAGGACAATTGCCTAGTTACAGTGTATGGACAATGATTTTTTTGAAACTACATACAATCTTCACATCTCCTGATTCACACCCACACCACAGACATATAAACCATATAACAATTACAGCATGGAAACGGGCCATCTCGGCCCTTCTAGTCCGTGCCGAACGCTTACTCTCACCTAGTCCCACCTACCTGCACTCAGCCCATAACCCTAAATTCCTTTCCTGTCCATATACTTATCCAATTTTACTTTAAATGACAAAATCAAACCTGCCTCTACCACTTCTACTGGAAGCTCGTTCCACACGGCTACCACTCTCTGAGTAAAGAAGTTCCCATTCGTGTTACCCCTAAACTTTTGCCCCCTAACTCTCAACTCATGTCTTGTTTGAATCTCCCCTACTCTCAGTGGAAAAAGCCTATCCACGTCAACTCTATCTATCCCCTCATAATTTTAAATACCTCTATCAAGTCCCCTCTCAACCTTCGACGCTCCAAAGAATAAAGACCTAACTTGTTCAACCTTTCCCTGCAACTTAGGTACTGAAACCCAGGTAACATTCTAGTAAATCTTCTCTGTACTCTCTCTATTTTGTTGACATCTTGCCTATAATTCGGTGACCAGAACTGTACACAATGAATGTACACATCCAATGAATTTTAATCAGCATTGCCTGGACCGGAATTCACAGCTTTTAGGAACCCATTGTTTAGAGCTGCACTCCAAATTAAGTACACGATACATATTCAAATAGGAAGACCGGTAACCAAAGTCAATTGCTAAGTGTATCTGTCCTAAACCCAAAAATCACTCTAACGATGTAAATAAAAATTAAATTAAATAATTAGTGTTGAAAGAGGTAGTGTTCATGGGTTCACTATCCATTCAGAAATCGGATGGCAGAGGGAAGAAGCTGTGAGAGGGAAGAGTGTGTGTGTCTTCAGGATCCTGTACCCTCTCCCTGATGGGAACAATGAGAAGAGGGCACGTCCTGCTTTCTGAATGGTCCATGAATACTACCTCACTATTTTGATCTCTATTGGCACTATTTTAGTTGCAGGTTCTTATTGAAGCTTTGCATTGCACTGTACTGCTGTGGCAAAACGTGCGTTAGCGACAAAAAAACCCGATTCTAACAAGTGGCTTCCTCGTTCTTCAGAATGTGGCCTTCAGACGAGCAAGAGCCGAATTGTTGGCGGGACCAATTCGACGGAGGGTGAGTGGCCTTGGCAAGCTAGCCTGCAGAACTACGGCCAGCACGTCTGCGGAGGGATGTTGATCAACGAACACTGGGTGCTCTCCGCAGCCCACTGCTTCCCCAGCAGGTAGATCCAAGATTCGAGACCATTTCATGTCATTTGGTGTTGATCGGCCTTACTGCTTTGGGGAAAGGAATGGCTTTTGAGTCTGGTGGTCTTGCTGTGGATGCTACGTAGCCTCGTCCCTGATGGGAGTGGGACAAAGAGTCCACGAGCAGGATGTGTTACTGGCCCTTTTCTGGCACCTTTCTGTATATATGTCCTTGATGGCGGGTAGGCTGGTGCCAGTGATACCTTGGGCAGTTTTCACTACCCGTTGTGGAGCCCTCCTGTCCTGTGCAGTTTTCACACCATACAGAGATGCAACCTGTCAGGACACTCTCTACGGCACGTCAGTAGACTGACATGAACATAGATGATCAATATCATTTAAAATCTTTTTTTTATTGATTTAAAAAATATATAGAGACAAATACAAATCAGGGGAGAAGTTATATCAAATACATATTTCAATGAAGGTACAAACACAGAAAAGGAGGGTACACTGTCAAAATCATGTATAGTATTATATTGAGTTAATATATAAAAGGAACCACAACGCCTCTTAACAATTCAAAAAAAAAGACTCAAAATTTCTATTATTGAGAAGAAGAAAAAACCCACTAAACTAACCTGAAACAAAAAAAAAGGCTGGGCCTTCCACTTGAGGATATAATTACAAAAAAAGGGGGGGGAAATCCTTCCGGTCCAATCTGAAACATCACGGAGAAGAAGAAAAAAGATTACCTAAAAAAGCGAAAAAAAGTTTTTTTAAAAAAGAAGGAAATTTGAATCATATGAAAATATTGAATGAAAGGTCGCCAGGTTTGCTCAAATTTAAAAGATGTACCAAACGTCCGACTTCTAATTTTCTCCAAGCTTAGACACGACATAAAGGAGGAGAACCAAAAAAAAGAACGGTAGGTGGATTAGGATCTTCCAATACAACAAAATAGCTCTCCTAGCCAATAAAGTTGAAAAAGCTATAATACATTGAGCGGAGGCGGAAACATTTCCTGCTCCCTTCGGAGTGATCCCAAAGATTGAGAACTGATCAATATCAAACTCTTCTATCAACTTCACCTTGTGTTACCCCCTTACAACACCCTCCAGCTCCCTCCTCAGAGGTCCCTGGCATTCAAACCGCTATGAAGTTTCAGGCTCTGATTACGACTTGATTTCAAAGGTGAAGATTGAAGGCAAAGTGCTGGGTTAATGGAAGGATTTGTAGCAGGAGCGGGGGTCTTCTGGTCCACATCCGTTAATCCCTCAAGGATGCTTTGCAAGTTGATAGCGGGATTAAGAATGCAAATGGTGTGATGGCCATCACAGGGATTGAGCTCGAGAGCCATGAGGTAATGTTATGACTCTATAAAGCTCTAGTTAGACCGCACTTGTAGTATTGTTGTATTCAGCTCTGGTCACCTCATTATCGAAAGGATGTGGGAGCTTTGGAGAGGGTGCAGAGGGGTTTACCAGGATGCCGCCGTGAACTAGAAGGTATGTCTTATGAAGATAGGTTGTTGGAGCCTGAAATTTTCTCTGTGGAATGAAGGAGAATGAGAGGTGACTTGATAGAGGTGTATAAGATGATAACAGGCACACAGAGAGTGCACAACCAGAGACAGTTTCCAGGGTGGAAATAGCTAATACAAGGGGGCATAATATTAAGGCAATTGGAGGAAAGTATGGAGGAGAGGTCAGAGGTAGTATTTTTACATAGGGAGTGATGGGTGTGTGGAACGCCCTGCCGGGGGTGGTGGTAGAGGCAGATACATTAGGGATATTTAAGAAACTTTGTCTTGCACAACACTTGGATGAAAGAAAAAGGGAGGGCAACGAAGGAAGGAAGGGTTACATTGAAAGGAGAAAATCTGCAGATGCTGGAAATCCAAGCGACACACGGAAAGTACTGGAGGAACTCAGCAGGCCAGGCAGCGTCAGTGGAAAAGAGTAAAGAGTCAATGTTTTGGGCCAAGACCCTGCATCTGGGCTGGAAAAACAAAAGATAAGAAGTCAGAGCAAGAAGATGGGAGGAGGGGAGGGGTGAAGTGAGGAGCTGGGAAGTTGATAGCTGAAAGAGATAAAGGGCTGGAGAAGGGGGAATCTGATAGGAAAGGGTAGAAGACCATGGAAGAAAGGGTTGGATGGATCTTTAAGTGATTGGAACTGTGCTGAAGTGTTTTATGATCTAGACTCCTTCTCCATCTCCCCTTGCAGTTATTCACCGCCAGAATTTTGGACGGTCTATCTTGGCAAGTTCAAGCTGAACACCGTGGGGAGTAACGAGCTCAGCTTCAAGGTAGAGAGGATCATCATCCACCCTTACTACGATGAAGAAACGTACAGCAATGACGCGGCCCTCCTCAAGTTGGACCAGCCCGTGCCCCTTGCGCCAACCATCTCTCCAATCTGCCTCCCTGCCACGACGCACGTCTTTGAAGCAGGCCAGCTGTGCTGGGTCACAGGCTGGGGAGCGACCGAGGAAGAAGGTGAGTGACGTGGCCTTCCGAACCATGCTGGCACAGGGCGGTGCTGGGTGCTCTGTCCGAATCTGCCACGCCAGTGTCTCCAGTGTCACAGGAAGAGAGTGAAAGATGAGATGCGAAACGATTGCACAGATGAGGCATGGTTATCACTTGTGTTTAGCCCAGTTCCCTTCTCATTTGCCTAGTGGCAAACATAACCAAATCAAGTTTAATTATCATTCAGACTGTACATGGATACGGTCAACTGAGACAGCGTTCCCCTGGGGCCAAGATACATTCAGATCAGCGAGAGATTAAAAAAGCGCGGACACGTCGTTACGCAAGATAACTCTTGTACAGGCCAAGACCCTGAGCGACGTGAGATTGATGGTACAGCTCCCCGCCATCCAGCCTGTCATTGCACCGGTCGAACACCGGAGGGCGGCACTGGCTGGAGTGGCCAGCTCCCAACCCGAGCATGGACACCATGCTACACAGCCACTGGGAACGCCATGTAATGGCTCCCAATCCTTCCTCGGCCCCACTCCACCAAATGTCGCGTGTCATTTTGACTCTCTGAGTGTCATTTCCAGTGGTCACACATTCTGCTGACCATTTGCTAGTCTCTGGCATTTCCTCATCAAGCTCCTAAAGCCAGTGAGAGTAGGGAAGAATCCCTTTGGAACAGCACATCCATTAAGACCATGAAGTATCTACCCACACTGATCACATCCACCAGATCTTGGTCCATATCTCCAGTGCCTTGACGATTCGAATGCTCGTCTACATATCTCTTCAGCAAGAATTCCTCCTCCAGTCCTCCCACCCTCATGGTTTCCTACCTCCCTACCCGACCCTACTCCCTCCTCATTGACACACACCACTTTCTGAACTTTGACCTGTTTGTTTTTATGGCTTGGTACCACCTTTTGTTTGATAACTTGCCAGTCGAGCACCTTCAGCAATGTTGAAAGCCCTGCGGACTGCACTGTGCAAAACTCTTAGAGATATAGACACTGCTAGGGAGTCTATTTGTCAACGTGGAGTGGAGAGCGAGTTTGTAAATCTGGCGGAAGCAAAGGCCGTTGGGAATGGTGAGGGTGGAGTGCCATGGGAAAGATGTGGGACAGGTGGCAGAGAAGGAGTGCCAGGGGTGGGGGGGGGGGTAGCATGGGTGCAGACACACCCAGCCCTGAGACAGTTCAGTGGGTGAAAACACATTGTAAATGAGAGAGATCAGAGGAGACTGGTTCAGATGACGGGGAAGTCAACAACCACCGTTACAACAGAGGTGTGCTCGGAGACGCTCGTCAACACACAACACGTCGAATCTCAAAGTGGACGGGCTACAGCAGCAGAAGACCACAAATGTCCACCTAGTGGCCTTCACACAACAGAAACACGCCCTGTGAATGATGCACAAAGGCTGGCAAGTTTCTTTTCTATTTTAGTTCGAGAGACAGCACAGTAACAGGTCCTCTCACTACCTCTCACTACGTCCACAGAAAGAGGAGTTTCCCATGGGCCAATTCCTAACCCCATTCCCAGTCCAACAATGAAGCCTCTCTTAGGCCGGAGGAGCAACACTTTATATTCTGTCTGGGTAGCCCCCAACCTGATGGCATGAATATTGATTTCTCCTTCCAAATTTTTTTTCTTCCCCTCCCTCCCCGCTTCTTCCATTCTCCAGTCTGGCCTCTTACTTCTCCTCCTCACCTGCCTATCACCTCCCCTGGTGCCCCCTCCTCCTTCCCTTTCTCCTCCTCGCCTGTTAGATTCCTCCCTCTCCAGCCCTTTACCTTTCACAACCACCTGTCTTCTAGCGAGCTCCCCTTGCCCGCTCCCCACCTTTTAATTCTGCCACCTTCCCCCCTTTCTTTTCAGTCTTGATGACAGTCCCGGCCTGAACCACCGTTGACTGTTAATTCATTTCCACTGGCGCGGCCTGACCTGCTGAGTTCCTGCGGCATTTTGTGTGTGCTGCTCTCATAGGTGTTCTTGCCAGACAGAAAGAGGGAAAGAGAGAGAGAGGAAACGTGTGTAGAGAGAGTGATCTGCCAGCTGACGCATCACGACGGGGCAATGCTGGTAAAGGTGACACCTCACCGCACCAGTTACCCAGGTTCAGTCCTGACCTCTGATGCTGCCTCAGTGGAGCTTGCACGTTCCCCCTGACAACCGTAGGGTCCTGAGGTGTGCGGTATGACAAAGGGATCTGGGAAACAGATCCGCAATTCCTCCGGAAATCCGGAGCAACACCCACAAAATGCCGGAGGAGCTCAGCAGGTCCGGCAGCAGCTATGGAGAAGAATAAAGGGAGAGTGGGCCGAGAAGCTAGGAGGATGGGGGAAGTGAGGATGATGTGAGAAGCTGGGAGGTGCTCAGTGGAAAAAGGTAAAGGGCTGGAGAAGGAGGAGTCTGATAGGAGAAGAGAGGACAATGGGAGAAAGGGAAGGAGGAGGGACAATCAACAGTAGCTTCGGAAAAGGAAATAATGCCTTGAACGTGGCATCACAGGAGACGTGGTTGTAAAGAGAACTTTTGGCACATTGGACTTTATTAATCAGGGTGCTGAGAAAAGGTAACACACACAAAATGCTGGACAAACTCAGTATGTTAGGCGGCATCTATGGAACGGAATAAAGAGTCAACTTTTCAGTCCTGATTAAGGGTCTCGGCCCTGAAAAGGAAGGGCAAAGACGCCAGACTAAGAGAGTGTGGAGAGGGGAAGTAGAATGGGTGTTGGGATGTTTTGTTGTGTAAGACAATAATAGACCATAATTTGGAGTATTGTACACAATTCAGGTCCCCTACCTACAGGAAAGATACCAATAAGCTTGAAAGGATACAGAAAAAATTGACGAGGATGTTGCTGGGACTTGAAAGAAGGGTGTTGAATAGATTTAGGGCTATTACCTAGAGCATCAGAGAACGAGGGGAGATGTTACAGAGGTATGCAAAATTAAGAGGGACGTAGATCGAGTAAATACATGGAGCTGTGAGGTTGGGTGAGACTAGAACTAGAGGTCATGGTTTTAGGGGATGAAATATTTCAGGGGAACATGAGGAGAGTCCTCTTTGCATGAGAGTGTGGAACGGGTGCCAGTTTAGGGCAGCAACGAAGGTCCTCCATCTCTGGTGGTGTTCAGGGCTTCCTTCATCGTGTCAGTAGCTTCCTCTCCGTTTTCACTACTGTCAGTCATGTAAGTCCCAGGTGGAGGCTCAGGAATACTGTCACACTCAGATGTAGAAGGATTCTTCATTGCTGCTTCCATAACAGTTTTGTTTTACCAGTCAGGGTTGTTACCCCTGAGCTGAACCCCCGAATCTGGAGGATTGGTGGACCACCCTTAGTCTGGCCTCTTACTCTTCGACCGGTTTGGCATGGGTGACCCCACCAAGAGCCAAGCATAAAACCCTGCCTCCAGCCAACATAGATCTATTGAGGCACACAAGCCTCCAAACCCCTACGACAAAGTGGTGGATGCAGGTTCAGTTGATGTGGAAAGGACCTTTATCACTGGTAACTGTGCGTGTGCGTGCGTGCGTGTGTGTGTGCCCGCCTGCCACGTGTTTCTGGCCATATCCCAGAGACACGGGATGAAACGAGTCAAAGAAATCGGGGGAAACCAACGGTTCTTTCCTTTCAGGTTCAATAGAAGATGTTCTTCAGAAAGTGGACGTGAAGCTGGTGGATCAGTCAGCTTGTAATGAAGCGTATTCCTACAGCATCACCCCCCAGATGATATGCGCTGGTTACCCAGAGGGGAAGAAAGACTCCTGCCAGGTATCCAGAATCTAACAGCCAAGACGATGCAACTAAGGTTCCTCACTGGCTGTGAGCCCATCTTGTTCAAAAGTTCAAAGGTTTATTTTATTATCAAAGTTATGTATGCAGAATACAATTCTGTAATTCATCTTCTCCAGGTAGCTGTGAAATACAGAAAAAACAGAAAAGGAAAATGCTCGCAAACTCCACCCTCCCAATCCTTTGTGCACACAAGATCTAACAGGTCTCCCACCCAGACACGGACACAGCAAACTGAAACATCAAACCCCTAAATCACCCCCTCACAGAAAAACTAACAGATTGCCCACACCGAAAACAGTGACTGGAATATCAAACCCCTCCCTCACAAAAAAGCAGTAACAATAACATCAAACCCCAACACCCCTCCCTTGCAGAACAGAACAGCGACAATAGCATCAAACTCCCCCCCCCAGTGCCCTCTCTCATACCCAAAAACTAACAGATCGCCCACACAGAAACAAGAACATCAGACCCCAAACAGTTTTATGCTTTTTCCATTCAGCATGGCTTCCCAAAGCTCCTTCATGTAGGATGACCTATTGGACACAGAGACCTTGGGCCAAAGGTACAGGCTAAGTTGCAAAAAACTTTCTACCCACCCCCCATATAACATAAAACAATTACAGCACGGAAACAGGCCATCTCGGCCCTTCTAGTCCATGCCGAACTTACTTTCACCTAGTCCCACCTACCTGCACTCAGCCCATAACCCTCCATTCCTTTCCTGTCCATATACCTATCGAATTTTTTTTAAATGACAAAATCGAACCTGCCTCTACCACTTCTACTGGAAACTTGTTCCACACAGCTACCACTCTCTGAGTAAAGAAGTTCCCCCTCGTGTTACCCCTAAACTTTTGCCCCTTAACTCTCAATATATCCTCTTGTTTGAATCTCCCCTACTCTCAATGGAAAAAGCTTATCCACGTCAACTCTATCTGTCCCCCTCATAATTTTAAATACCTCTATCAAGTCCCCCCTCAACCTTCTACGCTCCAAAAAAGCTCCCCCCCTCATCTTTCTGAGTCTCTATAAACCGAAATGGGAACTCTGATTCTCGTCCCACAGATGTTGCCCGATCAGATGAGTGTTTCCAACATTTCTGTTTCGAGTTCAGGTTTCTGTCCTCTGCAGGCTTTTGTCTTCTGTATTTTCCTTCTGTTTCGGTGATGCAGATGGCCTGGCTTCTGTCACCGTTTCAGTGCAGCCTGATGCCCTACCTTCACCCTTCGCTCTTCCAACCTCTGACAGTACAACGACAGCCCTCTTGGCCGAAGGGCATTGCACTTTCTTGCATCTGCTTCTAGAGACGCTGATCAGCAAATTTGCAGGTGATACTTGGTGTTTAAGAGAAGTTTGGGTAGGCAGATGGATGAGAGAGGTATGGAGGAGTGATGGGAATAGGCAGAAGGCCAGGCTGGCACAGATTAAATGGGCCAAAGGGCCTGTTTCTGTGCTCTAGTACCGTGCGACTTTAGAGCAGAGAATCCCAACCTGAGGTCACAGACCCTCGGTTAATAGTGAGCCATAAAAATGATTGTGAACCCTGCTCTAGAGTCGTTTCTAAGGCTGTTTCCTTTGACTGACAAGGGGCCCTCTCGTATTAGTGAATGGTGGACTGTGGCTCCTTTCTGGTGTCAGGGCATCAAAAGGCGACGGGACCTGTGGTGAAAGCCGTCCCCCTTGGCTGAGCCCACGTGGGGAGGACGACCTGCTACAGGAAGGGTAGACCCTGCCTCTATTACTGCGGAGACTACGGCCTCAGGGTAATTACCATGCTCTGTGCAGTCAGCGAGCTGCGTCAGCAGGGCCATCACTGTAACGTGGGCAAATACGTGCACGGCAAGATCCCAGGTGAGCAGAGAGCCGGTTCCAGGTCCTGCTGTCTGGGCAGCGGGGTGGGGGGGGGGGGGCACGGTGAAATGATTTATCACTGTCCCCCCAAGAGAAAGGCGAGTCTCCAGGAGAATGTAGTTCTCCTCAGTAAGTGGGCCAGGTGTGTGGGGGTGTACGGCGTTGAGATGTGTGTGTGTGTGTTTGGGGGGGGTGAGGGGGTTCTCCGTTGGACTTGTGTCGGGGGATTACAGTCAGAGAGTGCAGGAGGGGGCACCGTATCACAATCAGCGAGCTCTCCGAGCGCCCGTGAGGACTCGGGGCAGCACCAGCCTCGTGCATCGAGGTGGTGGAAAGATAGAAGGGTAAAACGTGAGGGAAAGGTGAGCTACTAGAGGCAGAAGCACAACTGCAACTATACAGGGTACTGGTGAGGCCGCACCTGGAGTACTGTGTGCAGTTCTGGTCTCCTTACTTTGAGGAAGGATATACTGGCTTCGGAGGCGGTGAGGCAGAGGTTGACCAGGTTGATTCCAGGCGGTCGGACTATGAGGAGAGATTGAGTAGCCTGGGACTGTACTTGCCAGAATTAAGAAGAATGACAGGAGGTCTAATTATGTAAGGGACAGATAAGATAGAGGCAGGAAAGTTGTTTCCACTGGTGGGTGAGACTAGAACTAGGGGACACAGCCTCAAGATTCAGGGAATAGATTTAGGACGGAGATGAGGAGAAACTGCTTTTCCCAGAAAGTGGCAAATCTGTGGAATTCTCTGCCCAATGAAGCAGTGGAGGATACCTCAGGAAATATATTTAAGACAAGGTTGGATAGATTTTTGCATAGTAAAAATCTAAATTAAAGGTAATAAGGCAAAAGCAGGTAGGTGGAGATGAGTCCGTGGCCAGATCAGCCATGATCTCGTTGAATGGTGGAGCAGGCTCGACTGGCCAGATGGCCGACTCCTGCTCCTATTTCTTATGTTCTTGTGTTCTTGGTGCACCCCAGCGGCCTACAACCCCACCCCACCCTGCCAGCAGCAAGCAGGCAATAATCCCAATGCTCTTGCCCGTCCACAGGGTGACTCCGGAGGACCGCTGGTGTGCGCGGAGTCGAGCGGTAGATGGTTCCTGGCTGGGATTGTGAGCTTTGGTTACGGCTGTGCCCAGCCCAAGTACTACGGCGTTTACTCGCGAGTCACCAGATTGATCACCTGGATTCGCAGCGTCGCCTCGTAACCAGAGCGGATCGCTCGTGCGGGAGGCTGACCGTCAGTGGTGATGTCACAGGGACCATTCTGAACGCACCACAACACTCAGCAGCTTTTGATGATGTCAGCATGAGAAGGCCAGCACTCTGCAACTTTTGATGACATCAGCATGGGATGCCCAGTGTAAATACACAATGAGGCCGATAAGGCGGGAGTTGGGACCTTTTTGTAGAAATTTCTCCATCTATATTTTTGGGGGGGGGTTTGTGCAGTTCAGGGTAAAGAATTTTAGGAACCAAGATAATATTAGAGTTGTTTACCACTACTGGACTCACCAATACCCAGGGCACTGGATACCATCACATGTTCATAAACAGACTGGGGGTGGGGGGAGAGTAGAAGGTTAGGGTCACCAAACCAGTTAGGGCTAACTCATGTCCAATCTGTTGCTCCTGAGCTTTGTTTTGTCACCTGCTACACTGGCAACATTCAACTGCAATCAACGTTGGATTTAACAAATTGCCCCCTCACCACCCCCCCCCCCCCAACAACACCAGGATTGCGTGCTCAGTATGGGATCCTGCTGTGCACAGAAACATCTCGCCCCCGTGGCTCACCACTCCTCTTCGAGAAGGATGTCCCTGCCTTGAATAGGCTTCGGGACATCACAAGGCTGTAAAAAGCGGCCTTCCTGCACCCTTCCCCCCAGGGAGCTTCGAGGTGTTTGACTGCAGCCTCGAATGGCACGGCACGGCATAGAGTGTCGTCACCGAGGCACCTTTCATTCCAACAGAGGCCACTCTTCCCGTTGACCCAAAACTGGCAGTTTGGAATATCCACTACTTTCTTATCCCACACACCCAAAGGTTTCAAACCCCTCTCTCTCTTTGAAAGTCCCTATTTAATCTACTTCTACAGTCCTTTCAGCAGTTATCCTGAAACTTTTCCCATCTTCCCTCCACATCTTTGTCAGTTGTCTTAAATTTGCCCCATCTGGTACTGTCTTTGGAAGGTCGGTAACCAATTCTCTTTCACACCTCTGTTAAATCAAAGTTCAAGGTAAATTTAATATGAAAGTGTAAATATGTCACCATACACAACCCTGGGGTTCATATGCTTGTGGGCATTCACAGCGAATACAGGAAACAAAATATAATCAATGAAAGACTGTCCCAAAATGGGTGTAGACTCAGACTCTGCAAATACAAAAATAAAGAAATAATAATAAAGAATAATATGTCGAGAACGTAAGATGAAGAGTCCTTGAAAGGGAGTCCGTAGGTTGTGGGAGTGGTTCAGTAATGGGGTGAGTGAAGTTATCCCTTCTGGTTCAGGAGGCTGATGGCTGAGGGGTAATAACTGTTCCTGAACCTGCTGGGTCCTGGGGCTCCTGTACCACCTTGCTGACGGGCAGCAGCGAGACGAGAGCACGGCCTGGGTGGTGGGGGGTCGGGTGCTGCTTTCCTGTAACAGTGTCTGATGTAGATGTGCTCGGTGGTGGGGAGGCTTCATTCATGATGGACTGGGCCGAATCCACTACTTTTTGGGTGGGATCCTGCTAAAGTCAATGGTTCGGAAGTTCAAAGTAAGTTTATTATCAGACTACATATACGTCATATACAACCCTAAGATTCATTTTCTTACAGGCATTCACAATAAATCCAAGAAACACTATAGACTCAGTGAAAAGCCACACACAAGACGGGCAAACAACCAATGTACAAAAAGCAACAAACAATACGCACATACTAAAGAAAATGAATAATAAATAAATAAATAAATAAATAAGCAAGCAAGCAAGTGATATCAAGAACATGAGATAAATAATCCTCAAAACTGAGGCCATAGGTTGTGGGAATATTTCAGTGATGGGGTGAATGAAGTTATCTCCTCTGGTTCAAAAGCCTGATGGTTGAGGGGCAATAACTGTTCCTGAACCTGGTGATGTGGGACCTGATGGATGAGGGGTGATAACTGTTCCTGAACCTGGTGGTGTGGGACCTGATGGTTGAGGGGTGATAACTGTTCCTGAACCTGGTGTGTGGGACCTGATGGTTGAGGGGCAATAACTGTTCCTGAACCTGGTGGTGTGGGCCGTGAGACTCATGGACTTCCTTCCTGATGGCAGCAGTGAGAAGAGAGCATAATGGTGAAGGTCGTTGATGCTGGGGACCATCGGAGGACAGACCCCAGCATTTCAGATCCTTCCACTGATCGCAGAAGTTCCACATTGCTCTAAAAGTTTGAAAACAAAATGGTGCCGAGAAAGTTCAGAATCATCTCAAGCTATTCTGTGAGACATGATTTGAAACGGGGCTGGAATTTTATTCTGTAGTTCCACTGTTCACATGGCCAGAAAGTACTCTTTGTGAAAGTGGTTAGTGTGGCACAAAGTGAAGCTGGAAAGGAGAAATAGTGGGGTGATGAACACTGGGTGAGGGATTGTTAGTGGAGGGAGGAGTACACTGATGTTTTCCCGAGAGAAGTTGCAGAGATTTGTTATGGTGCAGAGTACAGTGAGTTAAAATGCAATTTTCTTGGCCCTCTGTTTAAGATGAGCAAAAACAATATTTTGATGTTGAATCTGTTTTGCTTGCATTGATATTTCCGAACCTTTGCAAGATCGGAGTTTTGTCTGAAGTTGGCTTCGCTCGGAGGAATGCTGTCATCGAGATGATTGCTTGCAGAGCCCCTCAACAAAAGAAAGGTCCTTTCTCTCATCAGAGCCACAGGCACCATAGAGGTTAATTTGGACGCACGGGTATAATTAGGTGGTGTAGGCTCATTGGGCCGGGAGAGCGTGTTACTGTGCTGTATCTCTAACTAAACCAAAATTAAATTAAAAACTAATTCAGTGAAGTAACACGATACTGAACCAAATGTTCCAGGCGTGACCTGCTCACACCATCAGAGCAGGGGTAATGACGGGGTGCAACTACAATACACAGGTTTCTCGATTGTCCTGCCAGACCGAACTACCCATTCCCTGAGGCAAATATTATCTCGAATTGACTACCGCGTCCTTGTTTGCTGTTCTCAAAGCATAGGGCGCCTCTGGTTAAACTTTAACCGAAGTTGTCCCAAATGGTGGTTTATGTCAACAGGACATGTCACAGTGCTCGCTAGTCCAAATAGTTCATTACAAGGACGGGTATGGCAAAGGCTGAAGTATTAATACAAACTGCAAATGGACAGCACATGGAACGTTGCCACAGTGAGTATGGCTGACCAGAACAAACCTGTTTGGCCACATGATAACAAGTTGAAATTCTACTACACCCTTTCAAAGCCCCAAGATAGGATCCCAGCAATGAAGTGTCGAGCAGGAGCCTGATCTGGGGGTGCTGGGATCTGTAGGGGTTGGGGCTGGCCTTGCTTGTCAATGCTGCCCTCCAGTGTTTGCTCAGTGGAAGAACAAGCTGGATCAGAACAATCTGCAGTCATGCCACTCAGGGACTTTGGCTATTTAGTTTTTTTTCTTTGTAACCATATGTTTCTCTGAAATCATAACCATATGTGCTGTTCATTACGTGCAGTGTGCTGCTTGCTGTTAGTAATGGCCCTGGAGAAACATCGTTTCGTTTGGCTATACTCATATCTGATTGAATGATAATTAAACTTTATTTAGGAAACACACAGACCAAACAAAAATCTCTGAGGAGCTGAGCGGGCTCAGGCAGCACCCGGGGAGGAAAAGGAATGACTGGCCAACATGTTGCGTTGAGACCCTGATTAGGCCTGAGAGCGTAGAGGGGAGGCAGCCAATGCAAAGAAACATGGGAGGGGTGAGGCAGATCCAGTAGGGAGGTAGGGTTGATGGGCAGATGGAGCCAGGTGGGAGAAGGATGAGGGAGATGGTGACAGAGCCTGGGAGGTGACAGTAGAGCCAGCAAAGGGCTGCAGATGGTGGAATCTGATAGTTGTCAACACTACTGTTGAGCAGATCAACACACACACACTTTCACACACATACACACACTCTCACACACACTCTCACACACACACACTTTCACACACACTCTCACACACACTTTCAC